>NW_025827366.1:0-2583 GCF_002878395.1 Capsicum annuum | reverse complement strand
CCATGATTCGAGGACGAATGATCCCAAGGGGGAGATATCGTAACACCCCACACTTTTTGATAGAATTTGAATCATCCTTAATATGTGTATAGACTCAAACTCAATGATTTATATTTAGATATAAGTATTAAGCTCAATTATTTAGTGTGGGAATATATTTGGAGATGAACTGAGGTCATGAAAATCTCCTAGCTCAAAGTTGAGTCGAGAACTTTCTAAATCGATGAGTTTTAGTATACCTTCATACTTGGGTCCACTCCTAATGACAATTACTCTTAGAATATAATGATTTAGG
Organism: Capsicum annuum; assembly: GCF_002878395.1. Classification (NCBI taxonomy): domain Eukaryota; kingdom Viridiplantae; phylum Streptophyta; class Magnoliopsida; order Solanales; family Solanaceae; genus Capsicum; species Capsicum annuum. The sequence continues at coordinate 2,288 of NW_025827366.1, read as the reverse complement.
TATCCTAAAACCTACCAAATTAAAGGTACTTGAGTATTATGTAATACCCTGAGTTTTCAAGCTCTAAATCCATCAAAAGATAGGCCATTAAATTAGCTTTTAATGCTATAAGTCTTGTCTAAATATGATGTTGTAGCAAAGATTTATGACATTTTGTCTAAAGGCACTGTCAAGATGCCACTGGTAGTAGTTCAGAAAATGAATCATTACCAATCATAACAAGTCGTGACGTAAGCTCATTACCATGGAAATGAGTGACCCAAGGATCCAACTCAGTGGTAAGGAGTCCACTATACGACTCATTATCAGAGATAGTGAGTCATCGTGTGGATCTATTACCATACTAGTTAGGACCCCAGGGTTTCAACCTGGGGATAAAAACTCTACTTTATGTCTTATTATCAGTGAAAATGAGTTGTTAAATGAACCTGTTGCCATACCAGCAAGAAAATTAAAAACCTAGTCTCAAACTATGACTCAGACAATGACTTGTAATCAGGATTAACGAGTCATTAGAAGGGGAAGTTGTGGTCTCAATAGAAAAAGTCCGAAATTCAAGACCTCAGTTCATGACTCAGACAATGACTCGTGATAGTTATAATAAGTCGTCATGAATATTGGAACCAAAAATTCCTGCATGATTTTCCAAGGGCTATTAAGTCTTTTTCCACTCCTTTAAACCTAAAACCACACCCTCAAGGGTGGTATAAAAGACCAAAATCACCTAAATATATCATTAAGTCATAATTCCATCCATATAAATCAAAAGGGGGTATTCTTATCTTCTCCTATGGGCAACTATGAATCTTCAAGTTCAAGCACAATTCCTAGGAATTCTCCAAGAAAATTCACCTCCAGGTATGCGGGATTTCATCAATGGGTCCCTTCCACCCAATAAGTCCTAATAACTTCTTTACCTCTAAGTTTGTTTTCCTCTTTATGTTGGGTTGCAAGTCAAATATGAGTTTTCCTCATACTTTTTAGGTTATTTGTAAATTGAATCATGAATACATGTTTTCCTCATTGAAATAGAACTTTCCTATGTTCAAAATCATGAATTTACTTATCATGACATTATGTTAAGTTGTGGGTGTAAGATTATTATGAAATTCCTCTTAAAGTCAATACGTATCCCCATGAATAGAGTTGGTGGGTTATGAACACCCGATACCTAGAAGGTTAAAAATACATTAGTTTACATGCTCATGATTACATTAGATTATGCATGCATTGTTATTTTCAAAATACCATGATTTGAGCATATGAATTATCAGTTCATGTTTTAGACATACTTTAGTGCCATTCCATTAGGAGTAATAATTAACACCGAGTGAATGCAAGGATGACGGCTCCCCCGTCAGTTAGGCATAAGACTGTTAGTAGCAATCCCTAAGTTCAAGAACTAAGGTGCCATTGTAGGTTATAAGGGGTACCCTACCAGTAGAGGCATGGCACCCTAGTCCTTCGGGACATCAGTTTAATAGATCCACATCAGCATGTATCAGTACCCTTTAGGGGTGTGCATCGGTCAGTTCAGTTCGATTTTATGTATTATTGGTTCAATTTATCAGTTTTCAGTTCTTAAATATGTAAAACCAATAACCAACCAATAAGATATTTTCTTATCGATTTTGTTTTATCGGTTTTTGGTCATTAACGGTTCGGTTTTCGGTTTAACCAATAAGAAAATACTTATAGAATAGAAATAGTAACAACTAAAATAAAAAAATTAAATCTTAGTTATTGCCAAAATCCTACGCAATGCATTTTAGTTTACAAAAATCTTCAAACTTGAACTGAATGTTAGTTTAGAAAAAAATTGAATCCTAATTGTTGGAAGCTATAAATGCTTCAAGCTTTTCAATACTATAATAGCCGAGTTTTATATTGTGCCTTTGTTGCCCTGAATAGGTTAGTACTTTGTGATTCACTGAATTGTGAATAAGTAGTGCATATAATATATACATATATATATATATATATATGCATACATATTTTTATATATACATATATATTTATATATATATATATAGAGAGAGATTTATATATATATATATATATAACATAAATAGGGATACAAAACAATAATTTATTGTATCCTTATTGGGTTATCGGTTCAACCGATAACCCAGTAAGGTAAAACCGAAACCGAACCATTTACCCAATAAATTTTTTTTATAAAACCTAAGAAACCATTAACGCAATAACCCAATACTAATAACCCAATAACATTTTTATCGGTTCGGTTTATCAGTTGGTTCAGTTTTTGCTCACCCCTAGTACCCTTG
>NW_025827365.1:0-4185 GCF_002878395.1 Capsicum annuum | reverse complement strand
TTAACATTAAGTTAATGAGAACTCATTTCAACTCAGAGTGATCGATCGATGACTAGGGTCGGGATGAACACAATACTAACACCATACAATTGCAAAGACTCAATTAAAGTTATTGTTGACCCTATGAACTCATTCATCCCTAGTTCCCCCTAAAACAATTAAGGTTCTATCTTAATATTAAGTTAATCAGAACTCATTAATCCCTAGTTCCAACTAAATCAATTTAGGTACTAGCTTAACATTAAGTTAATGAGAATCTTTTCAACTTAGAGTGATCGATCGATGACTCAGGTCAGGATGAATGCAATACCAACACCATACAATTGAAAAGACTCAATTAAAGTTGTAGTTGACCCTATGAACTCATTCATTCATCCCTAGTTCCACCTAAATCAATTGCAATAAACTCTGTTGAACAAACGACTGAGCTATTAGAAATTTCTAATAGATATTCATATCTGTTGCAACAGATGACATATCTAATTTAATTATCAAAGAGACATTTTCATCAATTGTGACAGATGACTGAGCTGTTGGAAATTTTCAAACAAATATTGATATATGTATTAAAAGATGACATATTTGATTTAATTATCAAATAGACATTTGCATCTATTATCACAGATGACTGAGTTATTGGGATATTTAAACAGATATTGATATCTGTTGTAACAAATGACATATCTGATTTAATTATCAATTGGACATTTGCATTTGTGAGTTATTGGGATTTTTAAATAGATACTACTATCTATTATAACAGATGACTGTGCTATTGGGATTTTTAAACAGATATTACTATCTGTTGTAACAGGTGACATATCTGTTTGAATTTTTTTTTCTTTTAATTTTAAAGAAAGCCTTTATCTGAGTAGATAAAGTAGTACTACAAAATGCGATAAAAAATATTTCTTGGATAACTCAAAAATGAGTTAATTGAGTAGTCTTATCTTGTCTTTTCAATGTCACTAGTCTTCCTCATGCCCCTCAAATTATTAATGAATATTAATTATATTAATTAATGGATATTAAAACCCACGTCTACGTACACACTACATCTAGAATTATCTCATCTCTTCTTTAACTTCAGCCCTAAATTTATTTTATTTATCACTCATCTTTTTCTATTGCTCCTCTTTAGGGTTATCAAAACCTTTTTTCTCTCTTTTCTCTTCTCTTTCTCATAAAGATCCTTTTGGATTTAAACTGATCCATATCTTTCTTCGACTGAAATTGTTGTTTTGATCCTCTTTTAATATTAAGGTATGGTTCACTATTGCTCTTTCATTCTCAAATTCTTCTTTGCAAGTTATTTATATCTATTTTTTATTTAATTATCATTTATCCATATCATATTTATTTAAAAAATTTGAAAGAAATTTTAAGGGTTGAATAAATGAATCGAGAATTTTTATTACAATATGCGAAAAAGGTCATCTATTGGGAGAAGTTTTAAAACTTTGTTAGCAGTATCATTTTTTTGTATGTATTTTATTTGTTTCTTTGTTGTTGATGTTGTTATTGATATTGTTAGTGGGGTTGGCATTGTTGGAACTTATGGTGTTGTGTTGTTGATGGTGTGGGAACAAAGAATGTTTCTTCTTTGTTATTGATGGTGTTGGAACAAATATTGTTATTTCTTTGTTGTTGATGTTTTTTATTTGTTGTTTTTTTGTAATTTATGTTGTTGTTGATGTTGCAACAGATGGAGTAATTATTGGAACAAATTAAACCACCAGCAAGGTTGGTTTGATGTATTCCAGCAAACTCTACATCTATTGCAACAGTCTCCATATCTGTTGCATTAGACTCAATATCTGTTGCAACAAACTCCACATCTGATGCAACAGACTCCATATCTGATGAAACAAACTCTATATCTATTACAACAGATAGATAATATTCTTTTTGTGACATCAATTTTTTTTCCTCTTCTTTGTAGATATAAGGAACTAAAAGTTGATCAACTTTTGCCCGACCATCACAAGAGGCTGAAGTAAAGATATGCTTAGAGAAATAAGCTACATACAGATGGAACCACTTCATATGTGGGAGGTATGTATTATTGATAATGTTATCGTGGAAACACACATAGAGTACACTAATTTTGTGAATGTTGTTTTTACCAATTAGTCATAGTTCATTCAAATAAGATATCTGCAATTTTACAGTTAAGTTTAGTAGGTCCAAACTGATAAGGATGAGAGACCATGTATATAGTTTTGATATCCTGTTAAGATTTAATGTTAATTTTTGCTCATGTTTATATGTCAAGCATTGTGAAAGGATCTAGTTTTCGTATCATTGTAAAGAGATTCAATAGCGATTGAACAAACTTTTAGGGTGGACTAGACTATGAGAAGGTCTTCAAAGCTTAGCACTACATCTAATAAGAATGAAAAACCAATATAGTTATTTTCCTAGCCAAAATTTATATGGTTGGGCTGCTCGGGGTGATGATTATATGCCAGAAGGTGCAGTAGGAGAATACTTTCAAGGGAAAATGGGTGGTTGATGAAAGACTATATCATCTGAGACTAATTAAGGAGGATACATAGGGTAGAAATTAACTCCTAGAGAATATGGCCGATGAAAATATCTTCAAACATGAGAAATCTGTATTAAGTGAAAATATGAAATTATATTCGGTAATGAACAATCCATCAGTTGTTTCTTTAAGAGAAAAATAGTGCAAATGATCACTTTGCTAGGAAGCTGATACTAGGTAGCATGGTCGGGATTATCACCTATACAAAAAATAGTAAAAAACCAAGAAAGTAGCCTTACAGGCATCGAGGGTTGAAATAATGTATCGTAAGTCTATAAAAGTTGTGCCAAAATCAATGCAGTAAAAGTTAGGAATCTTAGTGAAGGCGTTAATTTCTAAATTATAAATTGCATCCCATGCCTTCTTATTTATAGTTCTAATTACGTCCACTGTTGTTGACCTGATCAAAACCACAAGCAAGATTGAAAGACAGTTTGAGTGTCATTACTTTCTTATTAATATGGTTATAATTGATTATGTTTTCTATCCTTAGCATGTTTTCAACATATCTTGGAGAAGATCAGAGGCTTGCTATAGTATATGAATTTTGATAATTTTCAAGTTTGCCTCCAGCTTACTGATTTGGTATTAAGCTTGTCGTTGCCATTTTTGAATATGGTATAGATTTCTTGATCTTTTGTGAGCTCGATTAGGAACACCATCTTTGAAGTTATGGCATTCTAGAAGCCCTTCAAAACACTTTCTTCAGAAGCCTTAAAGGATACATATAGGATCGTTGTCTATGTTTTTAGGTCAAAATATGTTGATGCACACTCAAGATATGGTCCTAACCGTTGAATAGATCATATTTATTACGCGTTGCTCAATGCATCTTACTCAACCAACCTTCAAGGAATTTGATAAATTAATAAGCAAGGAGTTATGTAATGTTTTATCTAAATCGACTCTACCAAGCCTACCAAATGTTACGTAACTCCAGGCTCATTACCCTGTCAAAAAACTTTGCCTGAGTTAGTGCACAAATCAAACAAGCTTAATCTCTCAAACTTTTTGCTGATCATTCTTCTCTAATATAGATGACAAGATATCCTCCGTGCGAAAGTCTACACCATCACCAGAAATGCTTTCTAGAGAGCAAGCCTTCTGAAGGCATCAACAGTAATCTCTCAATATCAAGTGAAATTTAGAGATTCCTAGTCATGGCTTCCCAATACTTTCTCTACGGTAAGAATTTCTGTTGATGATTGGATATCCGCCATGCAAAAGTCTACACCTTCAGCAAAATTCTTGCCAAAGCCAAATTCTTCAGAAGGCATTATTAATAATATCTCAATATCAAGGAAATCTTGTACGAAAGTCTTCAGAGGACACTCAAAAATAAGGAAGTTTTCATCAATGACTACACAAAATTACCATCAACAACCTCACTAAATTCTCTCCTTGTTCAAAATAAAAGGCAAAAATATTTTCATTTGCATTCGTGTGTTATTTACTTAACAAACCAAACAAAGATAAACTAAATCTAGCATTAGTTCATCTTTGAATGCTAGATTTAGTTCATGTTCATTTGGTTGTTGAAAAAATAAAATGCGAATGCAAATGAAAATATTTCTACCATTTCTTTTGAATGAGGAGTGAATCTAGTGAGGTTGTGGTGGTAATTCTGTGTAGTCATT
>NW_025827364.1:0-2551 GCF_002878395.1 Capsicum annuum | reverse complement strand
TCCATACCATCAAACTCCGAGTCAGCCTAGTTGACCATTTTATGAAGCTCTTTAGATTGCTGAGGGAAGTTAATCTAGTGCTAGAGACCACCCTAGTTAGGGTGGCCGTCAGTCTTTGAGAGGTTTATCTTTTAGTAATTCTAGACGTGGCGTTTATTTTAGGGTAGTAAAATCTATTAGTTTTGGTTTAGTTAATGTTTCCTATTTTACTTATGGAGCTCCTGGTCACTATTCAGAGGATTTCCCTAGTCGTAGGGCATTTATTGCTTCATGTCAGAGTGATACCCCAATTAGAGCAGTTTATCCCTCAGCTAAAGGTGGTTCTCATGGTTGCAGGGGTGGTTTTTGTTGTACTTGAGAGGGTTCTCAGGCAGGCAGGAAAAGTATCAATCAGGTGCCCAATTGGTGGGTTTGTTCAGTTGTATATAGTACCTACTAGACTCGACGTTGAGACTTTGGATGCTATTCTTACAGGTATGATTATGGTGTGCCTCCAGTCTACCCTTGCTTTATTTGATCCGAGATCCACTTATTATTATATTTCTTCTTATTATTCAGCATGATTGGAGTTGTCTTGTGATTTATTATCTGTGCCATTTTGTGTATCTACTCCCAGGGGTGATTCTTTAGTTATGGATAAAGTATTAAGATCATGTGTTATGACTATTAGAGATATTGATACTTATACCTATCTTATTATTCTGGATATGGCGGATTTTGATATGATTCTGGGCATGGACTGGTTATCCCACTATCATGCTGTCATGGACTATTTTGCTAAGATCATTACGTTTACCAAAACCAGTGTACCCCTAGTCATATGGCTAGGACCGATTAGTTGTCGGCCGATAGGGATCATTCCTTATGTTTGTGCTAGGAGGATTATTTTAAGGGTTTGCGAGTCTTACCTCGCTTATATTTTTGATAATAGTGTGGAGAGTTCATTACTTGACCCTGTTACTATTGTATGTGAGTTTCCTAATGTGTTCCCCACCGACCTGCCTGGTATTCGCCCTATCCATGAGATTGAGTTTGATATTAATATTGATCCTGACACCCAACCTATTTCTATGGTACCTTCCATATGGATCCTGCCAAGCTTAAAAATCTGAATTCTCAACTTTAGGATCTTTGTGGTAAGGGTTTCATTAGACTAAGTGTGTCTCCTTAGGGAGATCCACTGTTATTTGTAAAGAAGAAAGATGGTTTTATGTATATGTGTATTGACTATAGGTAGCTTTATAAGATGATGGTAATGAACCATTATCCTATGCCTCGCATTGAGGATTTATTTGACTAGGTTCAGGGTGCAGCAGTGTTTTCTAAGATTGATTTGAGATCTGGTTGCCATCAATTGAGAATTCTGGATGAGGATATCCCGAAGATAGCTTTTAGGACTAGATATGGTCATTATGAGTTCTTAGTGATGTTAGTTGGGTTGACTAATTTCCCAACCGCGTTCATAAATTTGATGAACCTAGTATTCAGGCCTTATTTGGATTCCTTCATAATTATGTTAATCGACCCCATCATTATGTATTTGAGGAGTAGAGAGGAGTATGGACAACATTTAAGGATTACCTTTTAGACTTTGAGAGATCATGTGCTTTTTGCAAAGTTCTCAACATGTAAGTTTTTGCTAGAGTCGGTCACATTTCTTGGACATGTTTTGTCTAAGATAGTTTTATGGGAAACCCAACCAAGATTGAGGCAATTTATGATTGGGCTAGACTGATATCCCTGATTGACATTCATAGCTCTATTAGTTTGGTCGGTTATAATAGACTCTTTGCCAAGGCTTTTGCTACTATGTCAGCGCCTACGACCAGATTGACTCAGAAGGAGGTTCCTTTTTGATGGTCCGAGGAATGTGAGTTAAGTTTTAAAAGTTCAAAGATTTTCTTACTTCAGCTCCTGTTTTAGCTCTTCCTTTTGAGGGTGAGGGACCCACCATGTTTTGTGATGCTTTTAGTGTCGATTTGGGTTATGTATTGATGCTGTAGGACTGTGTTATTGCTTATGTTTCTAAACAGCTTAAGGTGCACGAGCACAACTATCCCTCTTATGATTTGGTGTTATCGGCGGTAATTTTTGCACATAATATTTGGAGGCATTATCTTTATGGCGTGCAATGGGACATTTTCACTACTTATCATAGTCTTCTGCATCATATGACCCATAGGGAGCTAAATACTAGACAACATTGATGGATGGATTTTCTGAAGGATTATGATATCCCTATCTTGTATCATTTGGGCAAGGTAAATGTGGTAGCGGATGCCTTGAGTTGGAACACAATGAGTATGGGTAGCTTGTCTTGCATTTCAATTTCTCAGAGGTCGTTAGCATGGGACATTTAGTCTTTCACCAACTTGATGGTTTGCCTTGATATTTTAGTCTCGAAGAGGATTCTTGCTTGTGCTGAGGCAAGGTCTTCGTTATTTGAGCAAATTTGAGATCATTATTTTGAGGATAGTAAGCTTTGCTTCTTTAGTGATTAGGTGTTGAGTGCTGAGTACAAGAGGAACACCATAGATTCTAAGGGTGTTTT
>NW_025827363.1:0-3329 GCF_002878395.1 Capsicum annuum | reverse complement strand
AGTGTTCAAATAGTTCATCAGCTGCATCACAGAACACACAAGTTTTAAGGACTTGTATGCCAATCTTCAATAGTCTCTCAACAGTTGCCAATATTTGTTGTAATGCTAGCCACAAGTTGAATTTGTGACTAGGCTGCGTGTGATGCTGTAGAATCAACTTCTTTCACTCTACTTTAGGATGCTGAGGTTTATACAATAAGTATAGCTTTTTGACGCTAAACTTCTCTCCCTTCTGTAATTGCATCAACCTATCCAGCATATGTCCTTGTAGATGTTGTATCTCCATGACCAATTTTTTGGTATTCAATATCTTTCTAATTACCCAAGAGACATTCTTAGGTAGAGGAATTTGTTCTAACTCCTGTAGCTTTATATAAAAAGTATGAATCCATTTTATCCACAAATAGCCTTTTTTCATTACTACTACCCATTTATGCTTTGCTATAACATCCTTGTTCTATAGACATAATTTTATCACATTTAGCCCCCCTGCACTCTGTGGTAAGCACACTTTTTCCCAAGAGACAAGTGTCTTTTTAGAGATTTCATTTTTTCCAGTCCACAAGTATGTTCTACATATTGTCTCAATATATTTCAGTACCTTCTTGAGGATAAAAAAAAACCCGTGCCCAATATGCCTTTATACCAAATATCACTGCCTTGATTAGTTGGAGCATTCCTTCATAGCTTAATAATCTTGCAGACCATCAAGTGATTGATAATGCTCAACTCACTCCCATAATTGAGGGGTGAGGCGATCGTTGTCAAGTAACCCAATTTGAATTGGGTTTGAATCTCAAGGAGCGAATTATAGACTTCAAACCCTATGGATGCTCAAATTACTACAAGGTTACCTAAAATGCTAACAAAAATGACATATAAAATAAAATGGGGGGATTTGTTTAGAAACTTATTGTACAATCTTTAGCAAATGATCAAGAGATGACACTTTCATTTTAAGCAGCAATGTTGGGGGAAATCTTGGGATTATGTCTACCTAAAGGTAAAAGTATGTGGGTTAATGATGGTTTAGCATAAAATTTAGTTTTTAACTAAAGGATAGGCTAGGTCAAAGGTCATTGTGGTTTATCTTTCGATAAAACCACAATGATTTCACCCGCTTCCTCTTTCGAGCACCTAAAAAGTGTGAAATTCGTAAACACCCAAATCCTCAATCAAGCATCCCTATTTATAGGATGATGCTCTTGACATGATTTACACTCTCAATATACTTATTTCTAAGATTACAAAAGGGAGAAAATCATAGGCTTAATTGTCTACCATTGCCTTATCCCCCTATAAGCCTCTTTCAAAGATGTTATGGGTTACCTCATATTCATTTTCAACCTTTTTTTCAAGGATGATAAAGGGTTTCTAGAGTTTGGAGTTTTCACCCATCAAACTCATTTGGAGATTTAGGGATTTCACCTATTAAATTCCAACTCATAAGATCAAGCAATGGTGACTATATGCTTAATATCGCCAGAATATCCATGTTTCCTTCCTATTTTAAATTACTTGTCTCCATCCTGCGTCTATTTATTAGAGTTGCAGTATTTATTTTTACTCTTGTCAATTCAAGTATCTATAGAGTTACACGGAATTGTATTCGTGTGTGTTGAAACTTTTTAGAATTCATATATAATGTCTATCACATTTAATATGGTTAGAATAAATAGCCATAGTATAGTCGCATTTGTATATTTGATCACATAGCAATAAAATTATAGAATAAAATAAGAACTAGCATTTGAATAGCTCGATACTAGTAAAGGAGTTAGTGGAATACGGGAAGCAATACATTAATGGATGAATAACATTTATCATGATGCACTTGCATAGGCCTAGAAAACAATACTTGATAAAGTTAACAACGAGAGGGTACATAGGTTTGGCTTGGCATATCGCCCGACGTGATGCTATGCATAGGATCGAGACCAGGCCATTATAGTGGCCCAAACATTGTGGTGTACCTACCCTTGTTGCATCATTTGCATTTGGAGTTAGCTAAGATGCCCCTAAATCGAGCCAATATATGGCACATATGGCCTGTGGGCAGACCCTTATAGTGAGTCCTTAAGGAGGGGCGTACCCTGTATCAGACCTCGATTACAGCTATACGCATAAAATCATAATTAGGAGTATTTGGGTAACATATGTCGTACACTTGACATAGAATGCCCTTAGTAGGCCACTATATGATTATTTGTATTAAAGGTAGGGACAGGATATCACCAAGGCAAATTACTATGCCCTTAATAATAATGACTTATTCATAAGCAGTTATATGATAAATTAATAAGGTAAATACATGGGTTATAGTTTCATATCAGATTTTTTAGTATTCAGTCGGCCACAGTTTCTCATTTTGTTATTTGATTCATTGAGCATCCTTATATATTTTCTTGTTATTCTGTCTGCTTTACATACTAGTACATATTTTATATGTACTAACATCCCTATGTTCGGGGGTACTGTATTTATGTAAATACAAGATCAAGTATATCGATGAGCAGACCTCTATACCAGGTATTTGTTCGTATTTAGCCAAGTAGTCGGTGAGCTCCTCTCTTACCTGGGGCTAATAAATGTCAAGTACTATTTAATTTTGTTTTTAGTTATAGTTTGGATATGTAGGGGCCCCTGTCTCGACCACCTTCCCTAGTGCAATTATAGTTTCTCTTATAGGGTTCATAGATAGAGATAAGTTGTTATTTGTGGTCATAGTTTCATATGTTTGTATCAGCTGAGTGTTCAATGGGATAAAATTGGTCTGTATATAGATCCTTATCATTGTTTATAAATGGTAACCCCTTCGCACAGTATATGCCAATCATATAACTCATACTCATACGGTTCTTGTTCGTCTTGTCTAGGCCAGGGGCATAACAAAAGTGGTATTAGAGCCCTAGGTTTAAGATGTCCTAGTGCACCACATTTAAAATGGGGGAGCTGCTTAGGCATTTAGGATTTTTTACCTTATTGTGATCTAGATCATGCAGCAAAGCTAAGTTATAAAGTGTTACTTCTATTCATATCCTTCTTAATTGTCATATGGATTCATCCCATTAAAGACAACCTCAGATTAGGCCGATGGTCCATATACTAGCATTCCAAAAAAAAATTTACAGCTAAAAGCTCAGCCTCAATACTCTAAACTAATATTCGAGATAGAAAGTGGCATATTCTGATATAAATGTTGCAAAAAGTTTAGTGGTTTTCAAGTTTGAAAGCTTCCTCGCGTGATCTCTCTAATACCTATAGGATTTAACTACATAGGGGATGTTTAGTATTACCTTGGTAATGCACCCATAAGCTTTAGGATAATG
>NW_025827362.1:0-3084 GCF_002878395.1 Capsicum annuum | reverse complement strand
CCCCCAAAATATGAATATCAGTAAAATTGAATATATTAATAAAATATATGAAAATAAAAAATACAAGAACGAAGAAAAACAGTTAGTGAATATTACTACAAAGAATTTAACAATTACATAAATTAATGGATACATCTTACGAAAAGAATAAATCATTAAAAGAAATAGAAACCCAACTATATAGTTTATACCTAGAATACAAAAGGTTACATAATACTAACGAGGATCCTAAAACACTAGATAATTTAATTACGATAATATATAATCTAGAATATGAATTAATAAAACATCTTAAGTCAAGCAGATAAAAATGAAAATTATTCCAATCAATAATATTCACAAAATACATAATATAAAAATAAATAAATACGTACGTATTTATTATCTAGTAAACTTATCGCGCCTAATTCGCACCCCCTATAGTGGTCTTGCTCTATCAACTTTCGCATTTGGGGTTTCTTTGTTTATCAGTGCATTGATTTTTCGGTTAAAGTTGTTGTCATGTGACTGGAAGGTCACGGGTTTAACCCTTTAAAATATACTTTGGTAAAAATGCAAGAGAAGGTTACGTACATTACACCTTTTTGGTGGGGTCCTTCCCCTGACCATGCCAATAGCAGGAGCTTTAGTGCACCGGGCTGCCTTTTTTTCGGTTAGAAGTTGTGGGCAAACCGATTGTTAATTTCTGAAATGTTTGCAGATCTGCATATCCTGAGCCTTATCGAGAACTAAGCATAATTGAAGGCTGCGTACATTACACCCTTGTGGTGGGGCCCTTCCCCTGACCATGCGAATAGCGGGAGCTTTAGTTCATCGGGCTGCCCTTTTTCTGTTAGATGTTGTTGGCAGACGGATTGTTAATTTCTAAAATGTTTACGGATCTGCATGTCCTGAACCTTATCGGGATCTAAGCATAATTGAAGGCTGCATACATTACACCCTTGTGGTGGGGCCCATCCCCTGACCATGTGCATAGCAAGAGCTTTAGTGCATCAGGCTGCTTTTTTTAGGTTAGATGTTGTTGGCAGACCGATTGTTAATTTCTGAAATGTTTGCTGATCTGAATGTCCTGAGCCTTATCGGGAACTAAGAATAATCTTGTGATGACTCATCCTAAAATTTCTCATAGGTTTCTTCTGTTCCTACTTCATGCTCCTATTTGGAAACCTCAAAACCGGTGCTTAAATGTTTTCTTTTATAAGTTTAATTTGCATTTTCTTTTTTTCTATTTCAGGGTGGAGAGTCTAGCAAAATATGTGGCACTACTGAATTTTCACATACATTTCACTTAGTCTAGCAAAATGTGTGGCACTACTGAATTTTCACATACATTTCACTTAGGTATTGCCACCCACTTCATTTATAGTATACGGCACTTTTCATCTTTTGACATCTTTAACTTGGTATAGGAAGATTTTTATGTTTATTCATTCTATTTAATTCTTATCTAAGCAAGCTTTTCTCTAAGAAAAAAAATCTTATGTTGATAAGTTAGTTGATTTTCTTACATATCTCCTGAACAACACATGCTACACACTAATGCTATAAATATGTTGTTTTATATACTGCATCTGCAAGTCAATGATATATGTGAATTGTCTAGAGCGCACAAGCTACATGGTTAAATGTTGCAGATATAGAAGATAATGAGAGATCTGACATAAGGAATATTGAACGTCAAATTTATGTTTGGTCTTTTAAGAATGAATAAACATTAGTCCGAAAAAAAACTTCTTATTATGTGAAATGAATTGTGCAGTGTTCTCTGCAACTTATCTTTAGCAATGTTGTGTGTGTATCTTTATCCTCAAGTAACTTTATTTCTTGATATTTGGATGTGAGTGAAATTCATGAAGCTTAGTTTCTTGATGACCTTTGTGATGTCTGTTGCAATGCTGCTGATTTTGAAGGATATACTATTATTCTTGCAGGTCCATATGGTGATTAATTGAGGTCTTACTTGATGACCTTTATGATCTCAGTTGCAATGCTGCTGATCTTGATGGCTATACTATTATTCTTGCAGGTCCATATGGTGATTAATTGAGGTATTACTTGATGACCCTTGTGATCTCTGTTGCAATGCTGCTGATCTTGATGGCTATACTATTATTCTTGATGGTCTATATTGTGATTAATTGAGGTATTACTTGAATTTTTTGAAAATTATTTTTCAGGATTGCAATTTTTTCCATTGACAAACTTTAGGGTCGAAAAAATAATATAGTAACCATGACATAAATTGTTATAATAAGAAATGAATCACCGTCGAGTACCTCCATTCATTTCCAGTTTCATTTCAATAGAGTTCACCCGCAACCATTGAGAACTAACAGATCTCCATCCATAAGCCTCTCGAGCTTCGCCGAATCAAATCGACAAACACCCATTTGATATTGAATAAATGATTAAATGTTGCAAATGTGTTTTGGTGCAAGAATTAAGATTCTGTTTGAGTTTTTTAGTCCATTTTTCAGGTACCAGTCGATTCGTTGAGTCCCCTGGTCTTCAAGAATTATAAATTATGATTGGAAGGTCCATTTCTTTCTAATCTACTGTTATCGTACTTGCTTTAAAGATTTTCTCTATAGTGTTCTTTTGCTGTTGATTTGAGTATGTGATTTTTGCGGTCTTATATATAAAGCTTAAAATTGGTGGTTATGTTGGGTTTCAATATGAATTCAATATATATGGTAAGATCAATTCTGAATTTTTGTGATAAAAGAAAATGGAAAAGTCACATAGGTTTATCATCGGACGGTATAGATTTATCAGTTCGAAGATGCCTTTAGTCGATTTGTTAAAATTATCCATTATCGGGTTTGTACTTTTTCATAATCCAGTTTTAATTGCAATTTATGCAAATTCCTTTAATTTTAAGTACTTTACTTTTAAGTACACAATATGTATGCATGTATCAATGTGTATTAAATGCATCCTTCAAACTTCAGTGTGAGTTACATTCTTTCACTTTCATCTGGAAGCGGAGGACTTATCTAAGACGCCCTAAGCTTGAGTAACAACAGAGCGATGAATTTTTTTTGTTATATTTTGTCCTTGTATTTCTGTTTTATTCTCATTCTC
>NW_025827361.1:0-2069 GCF_002878395.1 Capsicum annuum | reverse complement strand
CATGCAAAATTTTGATAGTTAATCGCAAATAAATCCGCAAATAACGTACCTGCGTATTTATTTTTGCAGCTAAATTACCTAAGGATTTTATAAATCCGCAGGTAATAATTACCTACAAAGGAATTTCTTTTGAATTCTAATTGGTAAGAAAATTCGCAGGTAATCAAAGTACTTGAGAATTTTACCACATTATCCCTATGAATTCCCAAGTAATAAGCAATTTTCTTGTATTGTTATTTCTTTGCCCTACCCCGCCTGAAATTATCTAGAGCTAGTCTCTCATACCTACGAACTGGAGCATCTGTATCCCTCCTCATCACATTTTCGAACCATCTCAACCAAATTTCTCGCATCTTTTCCTCCACCAAAGTCACTCCCACCTTTTTTCAGATAATCTCATTCCTTACTTTTATAAAAGTAAAGTTAATTTTACCGATATATCCCTCATCAAATTATATACTTCTTTCAAATCAATAATGATTACTTTTAGAGAAGAAAGACATAATAGGAAGATTTTGTTCAAACTATTCTTGAAAGATTAAAGAAGCAAAAATCAAGAAATATAAGCACAACCCAAATAAAATAAATAAAAAGGACTGAATGAAGTATTCACTTACTAACATTTAGATGACTAAAAATTAATAGGAGTATAATGCAATTGCTCGTCTACTTATTACTCCATTCATTTTATATTATTTGACATGTTTGTTTTTTGCACTACACTTAAGAAGAAATTAATAAAAAGTAAAAATTGACTAATATGACCAAATTAAATTCACATTAAATATTAGCATACTTATTGGAGTTAATTACTTTCATTAAATTATTAAGGATAAAGTTGAAAAAAGATATTCAATTATCTCTTAATTTTTTAAATATGTCAATTATTTTGAAATGAATTATTTTGATAAACATGTCAATCAATATGAAACAAAGAAAATAGTATTAACCCCTTCATTCCAAAATAAATGAATTATTGAGTTATTTTTCAATGTCTAAAATAAATTAATTGTTCATTCTTTAAAAGACGTATTAGAAATTTCTTTCAATTTTACATTTTCATTAGGTTCTTAAGTATTTTTCATTTTTTAGGAGAGTAATTTTAAAAAAAATTAAAAAGATAATAGTGAAAATTAATCTCCAATTTATGTCCTAAAAAAATTTTCTTATAAAATATACCATATCTCAATAATTTAATTATTTTAAAATGGAGAAAGTACTTATAAAATGTGACCAAGTCAAATATAAACAAATAAGTAACCCAAAAAATACTCTATCATTATTACGCATTACATTTTCAAGATCGTACGGAAACATTGGGAAAGCTGTGAAACCTAGCCACAACATAAACATTCCCAACAAATTAACAGTTTATATTCCCAACAATCTTCGTTTTTTTCCTTTTTCTTTTGCTTTCAGGAATCTCATCAGAATTGAATCATTTAAGATAGCCCGCTCATAGAGGTTAAAGCCTAGAGGTGAAGAGTTTTTATAGAACTAGGAATCGAAATAAGCTAAGAAATAAAAAAAAATGATCAAAATAGATCTTTTATTTAATAAGTTATCAAAATAAGTTAAATGTAATATTTTATATTTTTTTAACGGTCAACTGACAAAGGTGAACAGTGAAAATATTGTTTGTAAAATGTAATAATTTATTATGTTTTATAAAAAGTAAATGAAAAATGTAATAATTTATTACGTTTTATACGAAAATCAAAAAAATAAATAAATTAGTGTATTGTCACATCCATCTTTAAGTCAAATCATGTAAAACGTAATAAACAAAATGTAAATGTAAAACGTAATAATTTATTACGTTTTATACGAAAATAAAAAAATAAATAAATTAGTGTATTGTCACATCCATCTTTAAGTTAAATCATGTAAAACGTAATAAACAAAAAGTAAATGTAAAACGTAATAAATTATTACAAATTATATAAATAACCACCTAACCTTGTTCCATCATTTACTTACCATATTTTAATCGTAACCCCCCCTCCCCCCAACCGTCCCATTCCCTTTACTTATATTTTTGTGTGTGTTAAAAATATAAAATTATTTTT
>NW_025827360.1:0-3325 GCF_002878395.1 Capsicum annuum | reverse complement strand
TCTCAAATCATTCTCAATAAGTTCACAAACTGTAAATCATCAAAGAGGGGGATTTCAATAACAATGATCTCAATCAAATCTTTAATATCATGCGTATACATATAGGTGTAAATCGATTTAAGGGGAGAAGACCTAAAGGTCGAAATAATGACATTATCAAAACACTCATAATGCAAAATTTAAAGCATAGGTTCCAAGACCCCTTTTAAATTCATGCTTGATAACTTAAATCATGTTCACGTGATTCAATAGCCCATGTAGTTTTTAGGATGAACCCTACGTACCTCAATACAGGAAATTAATGGATGCTTCTTAAAGCCTATGGTATGAGGATTCTGAATCTTCAATTACTTTCTAAAATCCACGGTTGAATCTTGAGATATATGGATTTTTAGGTTAAAACCCTAATGAGTGTTCTTGGTGATTTTGAGAGAAACTAATCTTATTTTGGTGTTCTAGGGATTAAATCCCATGTCAGAGATGATAATGGGTTGAAAATACCACATTTACCCTTAATTAGTCAGAGAAGGAAGCTGAAAATTAGCCCAACGGCGCCCTGCTTGGACCCCTGTGGCCTGTTCTAGCTTGGGCGACGCCTTGCTTAGACCCTCGATCTATCCTAGGCGGCGCCCTGCTTACAACAGTTGTCTAAGCGAGGCAACGCGGGCTTATAGCCTTTTATTACTGTTTTCCAACCCAAACATGACCTTAAGCTCGTCTAAAAATTCTAAAACTTACCCTAGATGTGCCCCCGACACCCCCGATCATAACGCAACTCAAAAATCAAGAAACGGAGGTCAGGAAGATCACAAAATAATTCATCAAAGTTTAGGAGCCAAAAATAAGACTAAGTCCCTTTTACACTTAGAAAATTATTCTAGTTTCCAACTCTTTATGCACACTACTGCGAGGGAACACATGCACGAATTCTGCGGGGCATTACATAATTACAATTTTCTTAATTTATTTAACCAAAATTTTAAATAGATGATATAAGACAAAAATATGAAAATGGAAACGATACAAAAAAAAGAAAACACACTAAACACGAAATCAAAAAAACAAGAAAACAAGAAAATGGAATGATAAAGTAAAAGATAGATAAATTGACATAAACCTATAACAAAAGGACAAACAAGGGTATATCAAACCTTCGTATCAATCACCGACAACACCAACCTCTTACTAGGACCTCACGGGTATGGATCCGAGCAATCCACGTACTCACATTCAATGTAACTCCCAACAAGTTACCATTAGACACTCTCAAGTATATTTCAGTTCATCATTCATCAACTACCTAAAAATGAAAGAAAACTAACTATTTATAGCTATGGGCTAGTTATTACACAATGGGCCCAAAAGTGATCCTAAAAGCTATAGGAACCAAAATTGACCCAAAGCCCAAACAATGGAATGGACGCCCATACTCTCTTGAAGCCCGAGTTATCATCCAAATACAGTGTCACCCATTCCTTTCATGGAGGATATCACCAAATATAGCTTCTTTCCAATCTATCCTCCATTCACGTATTTGACCTCCTAAAAATGACCAAGTCTTGGATCCGTAGTTATAATCCTTGAAGCACCGATCCCAAATGAATGGAGCCGATTGATCTTGTATCATCCTCCCTTTCTTGAAGAGGACTCATTCTTAAATCCAAATTTTCTACCAACTTGTCATTACACCTTTCAAATTTGAAATCCTTTGGTAAGAATTTCGTTAGGCTTTTAAGCTTATTTTCATATGGCATTCCCCTTACATCCTCCTTTGATATTGTTTGTTCATGAACCTGCACAAATGAAGGAGTTATACTAGGTAAAAAGCTAGCATCATAGCTAGCGAGTGACAAAGGTTCCAGGTTGGAAGTAGTATTTTCAATTTAGATTTGGGTTGGTTGAACAATGTCTTCGGGAGCTTGGTTTGTAGTAGATTAGGTAGAGAGAACATGTTCCTTAGGTGGAATCGGATGTGGTCTTTGGTAATGGGGCATTTGTTGGTAGAATTATGGTGGTTGGGGTACATTTGGCGGGTTTAGGTAGTAAGACATGTCACCTTTTCTATGTTCTCTTTCAAGAGTGACCCATCCTCTTTCCAACTATTCAATTCTTGTCGTCAATCCATGAAGGCTTCCCATACGGTTTTCAATGTTGCACCACTCATAGTTCGTTAGCACAATTTAGAAAAGGGATGAAACAACAATTAATGATTCTTTTAGAGGTTAAATACTCAGACTAAATGAAGATAGACACAACCAAAAGCACACAAATAAATAATGACACAAAAGAAGAATGAATAAGAAATAATTAAACAACTAAGTAGATTACGATTTAGTTGTTAATTAGTATCAAGAATCAAAGAAATGAAAGAAGGAATTAATATATGAAATTAATGAGTTTGGAACCTGATTTGATGGAGTTTTGAAGTTGATAATGTGTTCAAGAGAGTTGGAGATGCGTTGGATATGTGTTAGGGCTGCCTAGACGCACCTTGGATACATACCATATGCGGGGTGGATTGTTTTGTGTCTGGGAGCAGGTTGGGAGCAGGTTGAGGGCAGGTTGGACTCATGAGGGTGTTCCTTACTGGTTAGACCTACTTTGGATGTGTGGAAGCATCCCAAATGCTGGTCTAAGGCAGTCCAAATGCAGGTCAGCCACCAGCTCACTTAAAGTACCATTTTTGTCCTTTTGTGGTCCTCCTATGTCCTCTTCTTTGGAATATTCTCCTGGATCTTCAAAAATATGCTTGTAAAAATACTTTTGTACACCTTTTTCTTTAATTTTGAGGATCAAACAACCACTTTTTGCAAAGAATTCAAGATGAAGATTTGAATCTTCCTCAAGAACACTAAAACTTTAAAATTCTCTCTCTTAAACCGTTGATCGGAATTCGACGAAATATTGAACCAAGGCTATTTTCAACCTTATAAACACATTCCAAGCACCATTTTGGTCAGATTCTCAACCAAAAATTTCAGATTTTAACTCCACCTTCAACCTTCAAACTTGACCTTTTCAACAATGATAGACCCTTCGATTCACCTCCGATCTCAAATTCAAGGTTTAGACTCTAATGGTATTAGGGAACAAGAATCTAACACCAAAACACAAGAAAAACAACAAAATCAAAGACTCAAAATTTGATCTAAAGGAAAAAATATGAATAGTGAATTTTCTTTTAGATTTTAGATTTTCCAACACCACGAGACCCAAGACTAGAATCGTGGGAATTATTCTAAGCTCATCTTTGATACCAAATGATACAAGAGAAAAAGACAAAAATGAAAAAGACACAAAAACAAAGGAAACACACTAAATACGA
>NW_025827359.1:0-3932 GCF_002878395.1 Capsicum annuum | reverse complement strand
AAATAGAATTGAACTCAGATAGTTTTCTTCAGATTTATGGACTGTCAGATACAGTCACTTATTCTATCAATCATAAAAGTTATCACAACTCATGCTATCAGTACTTAGCTTCAGGACTTTCAGATATAGTCAATCAGACCAGTTCATAATTTGAACTGTCAAAAACAATCATTCATTTATCAGTAATGCAATATCAGTCTCTTAGTATTCAGTAATACAGTATCAGATCCATTATTTATTAGTTATTTACATATCAATATCAGTAAACTTATTCTTTCAGAATCTTATTATCAGTACACTCATGTTGTCAGTATTCAAACTCAGTAGTCAATATCTCCATGATTTTAGTTACAATTACATTTGCATATATGTACTCTCACATTGATATCAGTCAGTATTGTCCATGTATATAACCCTTTGCATTAAGCCTACCTCAGTCGTATACTCAGTACATTCAGACGTACTGACGTATTTATGCTATGGTGATTTCTCTTATGTTACACCATTGGTTAAGAGGCATGAGCTCTAAATTAGTACTAGATTCCAGGATCAGCAGTCAGAGTTAGACGTGAGTCCTCATCCTTCGAGGACATGATGATTTTATTTCTATTTCTGTTTTCACTTTATTTCAGTAGTTGGAGTTAATTGAGGACATATCCCATCAAATCCTTATTCAGTTTAGTTAGAGGCTTTCGAACTAGATGTAAGATTAGATGTTAAAACTTCAGTATTATTTTTATTTTTGGTATTGTCATACTATATTTTTCTAATATACATTAGCATTGAACCTTATGGCCTTACAGTTCATGTTTCTGCATATTTTATGAGATATTATGCAGTTTATAGGTACAGATATCAGTCATGGGTTAGCTTGTAGTCCTTCGGTGTCTTGAGCACCGTGTAGCATTTCGGTTCAGAAAATTGAGGCGTTACAAGAACTTAAGGAGTTGAAAGAACAACTCAAAGATCTACTATATAAGGATTTCATAAGGCCCAGTGTTTCTCCTTGGGATTCTCCTGTGTTGTTTTTTGAGAAAGAAAGATGGCTCTTTGCGTATGTTCATTGATTACCGCCAACTGAATAAAGTCACCATAAAAAATAAGTACCCCTTTCCCATAATAGATGATTTGTTTGACCAATTGCAAGGTATAAGTTGTTTCTCAAAGATTGACCTTCATTTCGGCTATCATTAACTCAAAGTTAGGGAGTGTGACATCTTGAAAACCGCTTTCCGAACTCGTTATGGCCATTTTGAGTTTCTTGTTATGTCTTTTGGGTTAACTAATGCCCCAGCAGCTTTTATGGACCTCATGAATCGAGTGTTCAGACCATATCGGATATGTTTGTCATAGTGTTCATCGATGATATACTAGTGTACTCCTGTAGTGAGGATGAATATTTTGATCATCTCCGAACTGTCTTGCAAACCCTTAGAGATCACAAGTTATTTTCCAAGTTTAGTAAGTGTGAGTTTTGGCAAAGGTCATTTGCTTTTCTGGGTCATATCATTTCTTCCAAGGGTATTAGAGTTGATCCCCAAAAGACCGAAGCTGTTAGAAATTGGCCTAGACCTATTTCTCTGACTGAAATCCAAAGTTTCTTGGATTTAGCTAGCTATTACCACCATTTTGTTGATAGTTTATCCTCTATAGCATTTCTTATGACTTGATTGACCTAAAAGAAAGTGAAGTTCTTGTGGTCCGAATCTTGTGAGACAAGTTTTCAGGAGTTGAAGACTCAACTCACTTCAGCCCCTGTTTTGACTTTGCCTGATGGTGTTGATGGATTTGTGTTGTACTCTAATTCTTTGAGAGTTAGGTTGGGTTGCGTATTGATGTAGAAGGGTAAGGTGATAGCTTATGCTTCTATACAGCTGAAACCCCATGAGAAAAATTACCCCACCCATGACCTTGAGTTGGATGCTGTTGTATTTGCTTTGAAAATCTGGAGACACTATTTGTATGGTGTCCATGTTGATATTTTCATTGATCATAAGAGTCTATAGTATGTTTTTACACAGAGAGAATTGAATCTTAGGTAGAGACGATGGTTAGAATTGTTAAAGGACTATGATATGAGTGTGTTATACCATCTGGGCAAGGCCAATGTTGTGGCGGATGCCCTAAGTAGAGTGTCTATGGGTAGTGTTTCGCATGTGGTTGAAGGTAAGAAAGAGTTGGCTCGTGATATATATCATTTGGCTAGATTGGGGGTTAGGTTGTTTGACTCTGCTGAAGGTAGTATAGGGGTTCAGTGTAGTTCCAAATCCTTCTTGGTTTTGAAAGTGAAGGAAAAGTAATACTTAGATGCTAGTTTGGTCAGACAGAAGAATTCAGTCAAGGACCAAAAAGTAGAGGTTTTCTCCCAAGGGAGAGATGGTATGTTTAGATTGCATGGTAGATTGTGTGTCCTAAATATTGATGATCTAAGATAGAGGATTATGGCTAAAGTGCTTGGGGCGCGATATTCTATTCATCCTGGTGCCACCAAGTTGTACTAAGACTTGCGGTAAATCTATTAGTGAAGTGGCATGAAGAAAGATATAGCAGCATTTGTAGCTAAGTGTACAACATTCCAATAGGTTAAGGTTGAACACTAAAGACCTGGTGGTATGATGCAAGAGTTTAGTATTCTTACCTGGAAGTGGGAAGAGATAAATATGGACTTCGTGATTGGTTTACCTCCTTCCCGATGCCATCGTGATTCCATTTGGGTTGCGGTTGATAGGTTGACTAAGTCTACTCATTTCTTGCCTGTTCATACTTCATATACTGCTGAGGGTTATGCTAGATTGTATATCTGAAGGCTATTCAGACTGCATGGAGTTCCCTTGTCTATCATTTTGGATAGGGGTACTCAGTTCACTTCACAATATTGGAAAGCTTTTCAGAAGGGTCTTGGCACCCAAGTGCTTTTGATTTCTGCTTTTTATCCGTAGACCGATGGTTAGGCTAAGCGGACCATCCAGACCTTAGAGTATATGTTGAGAGCTTGTGCACTTGACTTTAAGGGAAGTTGGGATGATCACTTATAGTTGATAGAGTTTGCTTACAATAACAGTTTCCACTCTAGTATTAACATGTCTCCGTTTGAAGCCTTATATGGGAAGAAGTGTAGATCACCCATAGGTTGGTTCGTGGTGGGTGAAGCAGCTGTGAGTGGTCCTGATTCAGTATTCGAGGCTATGGAAAAAGTTAAGTTGATTAGGAAAAAGTTGAAAACTGCACGGAGTCGTCAGAAGTCATATGCGGATGTTGGAAGGAGAGACCTTGAGTTTGAAGTTGGTGACCTAGTGTATCTGAAAATTTCACCCATGACGGGGGTGAAGATATTCGGAAAGAACAGGAAGCTTAGTCCCTGTTATGTTGGTACTTACAAAATTCTTAGCCGTATTGGTAAGGTAGCTTATGAGATCCAGTTGTCTTCCGAGTTGTCCTTTGTTCATCCAATATTCTATGTCTCCATGCTTAGAAAGCATATTACCGATGCTGTGGTAGTGGATTCCTCTGTGCGTGCTGACATTCAAGAAAATCTTTCTTTTGATGAGATTTCTGTTGAGATTCTTGATTTCAGTGTCCGAAGACTAAGGAACAAAGAAGTTTCCTTGGTCAAGGTGTTGTGGCGAAACCAATCTGTTGAGGGTGCAACTTAGGAAGCTGAGGCGGATATGCGATCAAAGTACCCGCACCTATTTTTTAAGAACTCCGATCAAACCAAAGGTACCATTCTTTCCTAAATCATGCACTTTTGATAAAAGTTGTAGCAGTTCAGCTGTCATTTATTATGTGTTCAGCTATATTTTCTTGAATTTATGCATTCTATGTTGCATTCGGAGTGAGAAACAATGTGATGATGAGTCTAACGAATGGTTCCAGCTGTATGCTCTATTCCCTATCTAGTCTGGACATGTCTAGCATTATTCGAGGATGAA
>NW_025827358.1:0-1725 GCF_002878395.1 Capsicum annuum | reverse complement strand
AATATCAAGACTCATTGTAACAACTCAATTCTCATGAATCAATATACTCAATAATCCAATTTGTCATAAGGAAGCTTAAAGCTTGACACATATCTCGAAAGAACTTGAAATACCAACTCATGGTAGAAACATGAAATTCACAATATTAAATATCAAGTCATAACTTGAAAAATGTAAAATAATCATGTATAACAAAGCTTGAACAATTTATATTCTCATAATCTCATGATGAAATAATTTAGGTATAAACCCACTTGTAAAATCATATAAATCCATAATAAAAATCAAATCTTTGGGCACAAGAACGAAAGAATTGCTCTTGTTCAAAACCCCACATACCTTGGATTATGATTTTAAGATGAACAAGCTTGATTGGAAACTCTTCTTTACACTTTTGAGCTAAGTTTCTTGATGACTTTGACTTGGAGAATTTAATTCTTGAACAACTTGGTGAAATCTTTGGAAGATTCTTGAATTTCTTGGAGAAGATTTGATTTAGGATTTTGGAAGTAAACCCTAGTTTCTAAATTTTTTTTCTTGGAAGAGAATGAGGGGTTTCTCCTCTACTAGGATATATAGAGAGGTTAAAAAGAGGTGGAAAGAACCAAAATACCCTTGCAAAAATGTCCCTTAGTTTCTGGAAAAAATTAGCTGATGACATCTATGATAAGCCGTCAAGCCGGTGATACGTCGTCACGAAATGTCATCACAAAAGGGTGGAATTATGATTTTCTGCCTAAGGTTGACGACATTGGTGATAAGGCATCACGGGTGTGACGGCTTATCACAAAATATCATCACAAGGGTCAGAAATCTCCCCAGGGCTGATGACATTGGTGATAGGTCGTCACGCTCGTGACAGCTTATCACGAATGTCGTCACTCAGTTTCCCAGCCTGACATGCTGGAGTAAAATGGGCGTAACTCTTTGCTCCGTCACCGAATTTGGGTGAAATTAGTATCACTGAAAATATAATTTAATTATCTATCTTTTGGTAGGTCATGAGATCAATAATTCGTAGTATAACAAGAGATATGCTCATTTGAAGTTGACCATGCCAAAATCCTTCTCAAGAATTTAATCGGTAAGGAATGTTTTTATTCGTCCAATCGTTAGGACATCTTTAAGGCCTTAATACACATCACCCTTGAACAGAAAACAACCAAAATACTATAATTTATTTCTCATGAGCTTAAGTCATGGTTGCACTATTGGTTAGAATCTCGGGGTATTACAATTTAACATGAAAATAACCATCATCTAGTGAACATAGTCTAACTTTTTAAAAATCATTAAATTTTAAATTGTTATAAACATTATCTAATTTGCATGCCATAATTTTATTAATAAGTTTAAAATATTTCAAGTATTCCCCTATTGTACCAGCTATATAGCAATCAGTTTTAGTCTCGTCGACATAGCAAATTTTTTTTTTGCATGTTTCAATGGTGATCAATTCAATGAGTTGTACGAGTAAAATAATCATTACCATAAATATTACGATCCATATCAGAAGTAATAGATACTTTATCATCAAATTACTAAATAAGCAACAAAGAAAATGACAATATTCAGCTAGTTATTTAAAAATATCATTTTTGATTGTATTTCGTGAAAAACCTTTCTAATGAATAAAATAGGGATGTGAAGGAAAACTAAAAGACAAACCCATAACAACAATTATTTTTGCTAATTCTTCTCTATCTACATCTTCACTATATGTCG
>NW_025827357.1:0-1134 GCF_002878395.1 Capsicum annuum | reverse complement strand
AAACTACATTACTCCCTTTATGGGAGACAACTTCAAGAACACCCAATATCCAAGCTCAAACTCCAACTCTCTTTGCCTAACATCGAAGTAGGACTTTTGGTGACTTTATGCGGTCTTAAGCCTATCCCAACAGACATTCACATTCTCCATAGCTTGGTGAACCAAATTAAGGGTAAAATATCTACACTTCCCCAACCACGAACCACCCAATAGGACATTTATACTTCCTTCCATAGATCCCCTCAAAATAGGGCCATACCATTGCTAGAATGGTAACTATTATTATAGTTACATTCAATAATAGTTAATTAGTCATACCAACTACTACTAAAGTCATTTACACAAGATCGTAGCATATTTTCCAAAGTGTTCCATGCAACTTTATAAACATCCAATGGAATAACTTTGCGTAGTCCTCCATTGAATAATTAGTCCTCACTCGCAAGAAATGAGCAGACTTAGTCATCATATCCATGATGACCCAAATGGAGTCACACTCATTCTATGACTACACAAGGCCTGTAAAAAAATCCATATTAATTATCTCCAATTTACCCACCGGTAGTTTAATTTCTTTGAGTAGACTACAAGTCCTCATGTGCTCCACCTTCACTTGCTGAGCACCATTCATTTAGCCAGAAAGTTGGCTACATCCCGCTTTATATTATTCCACCAATACATATCCTGGAGATCTTGATACATCTTTGTTGAAATAGGATGAACTATAAAATATTAGTGATAGGCCATGTCCAAAATCCTTTCTCACAATCCATCCATGTCAGTAACACACAACCTCTCTTAGAATATATAGATACCACCACCACTGATCTCCGAAGCCATCACCGTATGCATACCAACATCATTCTTGATTTTCAATAAGAGAGGGTCTAATACTTATTTCTCCTTTATTTTACAACCAAGAGATGATTTTTCCACCTGCTGCACAAACACACCACTATCCTTAGAGTCCAATATCAAATACGAAAAGCTATCCAAGGGATATCCACCTCCCTAATCTTTAACTGATGATACCCAGACAGGAGATAAATCTTAAAGATAAACTTAGCACCCTGAAGCTGATCAAATGTAACAAATCATTTATCCTTCAAAGTGGGTACTTATTCTTTACCATCA
>NW_025827356.1:0-5753 GCF_002878395.1 Capsicum annuum | reverse complement strand
TTTCAAAATTTTTCTGGAGGAAAAACTTGCTTTGCTATCGTAACTAATTGGGGAGTTTTCAAGTCTCTAAACTCGAATTCATTAGTATAAAAATTAGAATAACGTTTGTGTAACAATAGCTTTTCACGACCAGCTCTTTGGATTGATCGTGATGAGTTCTTCTAAATTCTTCGTCAGATATCATAACATTCCACGCCTTACAAACAGATTTGAAACGCAACAAAGATTTAACTAGTGCCCTAGCAGGGATGAGAAATAGGCTATCACTAGGAAGATTGCAAGCAATATAATCAAAGGCTAATTTCGTTTTTGCCATTATAATATGTAATTTGACAATAATGGCTATGATAGGGTTTTCGTCATAGCGTTTAGGAGGAATATATATACCAGGGTAAAGGCTTTTTATGTTAGGGTTTAGTCCCAAAAATATTTTTTGACCATATATAAACCAACTCAAAAAATAACATATGATTAAATTAATTCAATATTTTAAAATTAAAATTTAGATATACAAAAACTAATAATAAAAGTACTATATTGCAATTCTTTTTATATCTGCTTTTTGAAAAAATACATCTTAATTGCGAAATAATTAATATATTTTTTATTTAATCTTAGTTTTCACCTTAATTATTCAAGGCAACAAAAAAATAGTTCTAAAAGGAAGAGGAAGCTTTTTTTTTTTCAGCAACGAAAAAGATTTATGCTACTTGTTTATCGTACTACAATTTCTTGTCGCATCATTGATGCGATGTACGTGCGTTTCTAGATTTTTTAATTACGTTGAATTGAAATCATATTTCGTTGATATTCATTAATGTCGCGTTGAAATCATATTTCGTTGATATTCATTAATGTCGCTCTATGACTCGTGATAGTGTAACAAAGTTGAAAAGGAAAAGCTTCTTATCCCCACCTCCCACACTCGTACCCCACCCTTACCTCCCATTGTATTTGTCAAGATTAGATACAACTATTATTTAAATAATTATATACAAACATTTTCCATGTAAAATATTTTTTTCCCCACCAAATATAGTATATGTTATTTAGAAATTAAACCAAAAGCAACAATTCTATCAATTATGTGGGATTATTTTCTTTTATTTGCTATCAGTATATCTTCACCAATTTCATCTAGTTCACCATATAGATATGTAAGGCCCCGCAAAAAATTCTAAGCTTAATTCAGTACTTTAAGCTTGTCAAGGGGTCCCAGACTTAGAAAACTCTAGCTAAGTTCCCAGACTTAGTTTATTTTGGCCTTCGAAAGTTGACAATCTCATTTCCCAACCTTAATATCCTTTAATGGTCAGTATGTTTGTTAATTCATGATCAGAGGGGTCAATAGGTGTTCTCGGACAAGTTTCAAATTTTTCGGACCTCGATTAGACGACGTTTGGTGTCCCAAAACAGTGGACCAACTCAATCTTGGCGCATCGCGTCGCCCATCGCGTTGGTTAACATTGTTGCAGGGACTGCCAGTGAAACTACTGAGGCTTGGCGCGACGCGTCGGGTATCGCATCGATGCCCAATTTCAGTCATTAAATGTCCGCATTTTTAAGGGCAAAAGTGTCAAATTTCCACCCCTATATAAGTCCAAAAACACTAGATTCAGCCCTTATTTCACCAAAATATTGTTGTTTCTCTCAAATACTCTCAAGAACAAGTCTAGGGTTTTCATAGGAGCTTCAAATTCAAGAGATTCTACCGTTAATTTTCAATAATCTTTCATCCAAGGTATGTTAAGTATTCATTCATGGATTCCTTTCGTCCATGAAATCGAAAAATCTAATTTTAAATTTTGAATTGTGATGTTTATGTTGTAGATTGATTATGTTCATGTAGTTATTGATGTATGATTCCCAAGTTGGAATCTGTATGTGTTATTCATCCAACTACGCTAGTATGGAGTTGAAATTCATGAAATTGAATTGAATTATGGAATCATGTTGTATTAATTTGATATCATACCTAAGCCCTAATTTATGAATACTAGGTGTTTGGTAAAATGCCTAAGAGAATAATATTTGTGCATTATGACTCAATAGAACCTTAATGATGAATTCATGTTACCCTTATGTTCAAATATGACCTCCATACGATTGTTGTGCATTGTAGTTGTTTGATGGAATGTTCATGATATTAGCAGTTATGAAAATATGGCATGTTTATATGCATTCCTATCCATGTACAAGATTATGAATGATAAATTCTTCATGAAATATCTCAATGGTTGTATTGTGAAATGTTGACAATAGCCATGTGTTCAAAAAGTGTCATGTCTTGTCAGTTTTATGCTATCGAGTCCTGGGGGTACTTGTACCCGACAATTTAGCCGTGTTCCTAGAGACAAAGTTAGTTTTTACGATACTCTCAGTCAAGCCATGATCACTAGAATTCATTCAGTTATAGAACTCAGAAAAACTCAGTAATCTCATGAACTCAGTCAGTTGATAGAAATCAGTAACATTCCATCAGTCAACGTAATCCAGTGAACTCAGTCCAATTCCTTCCAGTATGATCAAGTTCAATGTCTATTCAGATGGGAGTAGGATTCAGGACCAAGTGAGCCCAAAGATGGTAACTCACCTGTTAGTAGAGGGTGTGATTCTTAGAAGCAGTCCTTGCGCTCTATAACTAAGTAGCCAGCATAGGTTGAGACATCAAACCTAATAGATGAGGGTAGATGAGGTGGCTTAACCTGTTAGATGAGGGTCCCACCATTCTCTTTAGAGTACCTGTTAGATAAGGGTCACTCACAGCTTGTCTTTACCAGTGGAGCAGTATTGACACCCTTCCAATTGGGGTTACAGATTGGACCCCAACTCATCTATATTGTTTTAATTAGGGCATGTTTGTTAGATAACTACTTCCCACAGTTACAGTCCCAGTCTCAGTAATAGAACTATGATAGTTCTAC
This sequence comes from Capsicum annuum, assembly GCF_002878395.1. Taxonomy (NCBI): domain Eukaryota; kingdom Viridiplantae; phylum Streptophyta; class Magnoliopsida; order Solanales; family Solanaceae; genus Capsicum; species Capsicum annuum. The sequence continues at coordinate 2,829 of NW_025827356.1, read as the reverse complement.
AAAACTTAGGACTGTCAGATACAGTCACCCAGTTCAATACAGAACTCAGCTAGTTCCATCAGAAATAGGGTTGTTAGACACAGTCATTCAGATAATAGTATATCAGTTATACGAACTTATGTTATCAGTATTCATATTCATTAATGTCATGATCTCAGTCACAATTCATACTTGTTCAGTCAGTTAGTATTGTTCATGCATATAAAACCCTTGCATTCAACCTACCTCACTTGCATACCAGTACATTCAATCGTACTAACGTATTTGCGATATGGTGTTTTATACCATAGGTTCAGAAGCATGAGTTCCAGTGCATCCTTAGTAGATCCGCTGTTCAGCAGACAGACTAGCAGTGAGTTCTCATCATTTGAGGATATTATTATTTAATTATTTCATTTTTTCAGTACTTAGCAGTTGGAGTTAGTTGGGGGACATGTCCCATCAACTCCCTATTCAAACAGTTTAGAGGCTTTCAGACTATCATGTTCAGAAAGTTATTTCAGTTGTTTTGGTATTGATATACCGTATTTTCAGATGTTATGATTTATCAGATATTTGAACCTTATGACCTTTCAGCCTTTTTTTCGCATTTATACAGTATATTATGCAGTGCTCAGGTACAGATATCATTCATGGATTAGCTTGTGGTCCTTCGGGGTCATGAGCACCATGTGGCATTTCGAATGTCAGATTTGGGGCGTTACAAGATACCATAATAAAATTCGGATACTCGGTAAATATATACATTTAAAACAAATATATAACTCGTAAAATCAGTCAATATATTATGACTAATCACAATTTATGATTGGCCTAGAGACACCAAGGGACAAATAATCGATACAATAACAAAAATAAATGGCTAATGTATAAATACTCGTGATGGAACTACTCAGGGGTGGCTTAAGGGGAGGCTAGTAAAGTGTTTACTTGAGGCCTCCAAAATTTTGATACCCAAAAAATTTAATAGGGTATAATTATTATTTCACTTAGAATAATATTAAAGGTTGTAAAAAATAAAAGGTACAAAAATTAATTGCTTAATGACTTCTAAGAATACTATTCTTAAAAACAATAATATGTAATAATCAAAAAAATAACTTTAAATTATTAATAATATTTTTGTTATGTGTATATATTTAAGGTCACGTATTAAAATTTGACTTTACGACACTAATTTTATTGAGACGACTTTATAACTACACCATCATCAACCCACCAACCATAATACCTGTAAAAATCATTAAGATTAAGCGCAAAATCCTGAATGGAGTCCACCACAAGCAACTCCTTCTTCCATTGTTGTTGGTGTTGTTAGGGTTTTCAAAAGGAAAGCTAGCTGAGGGTTTTGGGGTGCAGCAAATGAGACACTCTCTTTTTCCCCTAATCTATTTTACTTTCCCTCTTGACGGGTTTTGGGGTGAAACAAATGAGACACTCTCTCTTCTTTTCAATAGCACTATTAAGGCTTTTCTCTAATTAATTCCCCATCATAAAAGCAGGAATTAATTATAGATTATTGAGTTAGGTAATTAATAGTACATATCTGATATCCCTTAATTTTAATTCTAATCTAACACTAGCATCAACGTAATAATAGATTATTGAGTGAGGTAATACTCTCGTATATCACATCCCTTAATTCCAACACTAGCATCACCCTCTCAAATTTCCCACATCTTCTAGGGTTAATTTTACCATGTTACTCCCTGGTTTTAATAAATTATATTAATCTACTAATAGTTACGTAGCCGCTCTAGAATTTTAAGTTTTTCTGATGATATCTTAATTATTTAATCTTCTTAAAGTTATCGGTAAAATCTCTTTTACGATTCAAATGTATTTACAAATTATGGTATTGTTCCATTAATGACTGTTATGATTCGGACAGAATAAAGTAAACCACAAGCAGAAAGAGAACAGGAACACACAAAATTACGTGGAAACCCTTGCGGAAAAAATCGCGTGCAGAGGCAGAGGAATTTCACTATAAAAGGAGAGGAGTACAATGTGGAGAGACGGAATTTCTGAATACACAAAACAACCCACTAAATGCACTTATATAATATGTGCATACAAATAAGTCCTAGGCCCAAAAACATAAAGGTCCATCCCTATGCTACCACCACAGACCCTATTTAAAATCACAAACATAGATCGTATCGTGAAACTTTCAGGCCTGGACCAACAAAATTTGGGTCACAACTCTAGCAATCTCCACCTTGACACAAATTCTAATTCAGAACTCAAATCCATTTCAATACAAACTCTCCACCTCTTCGACAAAAGCCCCTAAGGGCACATCTTAACAGCTAACACTAACCAAGTCCAAGCAATGCTCAAACTTGACACTTGGTAGTATCTTGGTCATCATATCAGTAGGATTATCATGAGTACTAATCTTTCTCACCACAATATCACCACGAGCTATAATTTCACGCACAAAATGATACCGAACATCGATATGATTTGTCCTCTCGTGAAACATCTGATCTTTCGTAAGGAAGATAGCACTCTGACTGTCACAAGAGACTGTAGTAATCTGTAAGTCTTTGCTAAGTTCACCAAACAGACCCTTCAACCAAATAGCTTCCTTGAAAGCCTCTGTAATAGCCATGTACTCTGCATCAGTAATTGAAAAAACAACCGTAGTCTATAAGGTAGCTACCCAACTAATAGCACAACTACCAATGGTGAAAACATAGCTTGTAAGGGACCTCCATGATCTCCTGCAAAATCAGAATCAACGTACCCAATTACTCCATCTCTATTTCGCCCAAATTGGAAAACAAATATTAGCAGATCCATGCAAGTATCTGAAAATCCACT
>NW_025827355.1:0-2824 GCF_002878395.1 Capsicum annuum | reverse complement strand
AATGATGTGCCGACAGACGATGATCACCGACTGCTAGACTCTAATGTAAAGGACAACTTTGATGATGAAGACTATGATGATGATTCTGACTCAGGGGGTATGACCCCGGATGTAGAAGAGGAGTTTGACTAACCAGGTTTTTGCTTATTTATTTACACTGAGGGCAGTGTGTTCCGTATAAGTGTGCGGTGCGGGTATATGTGGGTATATGTTTGCGGATTGCCTTGTCTACTGTATTAAGTACTGCTTGCCCATATTTATTCTATAGTTGTTTTGATTTAGTCGTAGTTAGTTAGTTGTAATTAGTCAGATTTTTGCATAAAATTGTTCTTATAGACGACATGGCATTATAACAGGAGTTTGTGCTGAATCACTACTATTGAAACATTTAGGCTCTAAGTTGTGACTCATTCTGTGATAATTGCTTGTGGTTTAATTCATTTATTTGTTGGGTCAAGAATCTATAATGCTTAATTAAGTTGACCATGTGCCATGTGTGTGTAAGGTTATTGTATATCCTTTGTTGCGACTGATGCTAGAACTTGCCTAGTATGTGTGTGAAGCGAAATAAAGATTGTGAGTTTAGGAGATGATTTAGGCATTTCTTTGGCAGCCCTGATTTTGTTATTCTTCTTTTTACCTACCTTTGTACATTGTCCTAGTGAACACCCTTTAAGCCTTTAGCTATTTTCTTTGGCAACCTCATATGTAGCCTAATCCTTTTTTTTGAAAAGACCATAACTTGATTCAAAAGCTCCTAAGCGCTTTAAATTGTAGAATCAAGCTGAGTAAAGAGTGTGGCAAAATAAGAGGAAAATGGTGAAAGTGATGCCCCAAAGTTTAGTTATTGGTACATGAAAATATTGTGATCGAGGGTGGCTATCATAAGGATGCTTAACAAAAATGGCAGTGAGTTGTATATTTCCATCATAGTGTTTTTGATTGAGTAACAAAATGGATGAAGGGGGGTTGGTAGATGAAAGGAAGGTAGAGTGGTTGTTAAAAGTTAGTGTAAATGGCATACGGTAGTGTATTAAAGCGCTTAGGGAGCATAGTCACTATTTCTGGCCAAAATAGTCCTACCCATCCCGTTAGCCTACTTTACAACCCGCAAAGACCTATTTGATCCTAACCTTAGCATTCTGATATTAGTGGAGCATTACACTAAGGGCAAGCATATGGTCATCATTTGTAATCTAAGAATTCTTTATGAGAGTGAGAGCAAGCAAGTTCTTATACCCATATTTCTGAAAAATGCAAAACTATGAGTGATTATGGATAACATTTTGTGTGAGCGCACATGGTTGATGATTGTTGGGTAGTTTTATATGACTTTTTTTGGCTTAACATGTGTATACGAATTAACCAACTTAATGAGTCTATGTTGGAGGGTGAGTTATTTCTAGTAATGATCAAGAAATCTACTCTTTGTTAATAATTGCAGTGTATGTCTTGTTGAAAATTTTGTGTTGATCTTGTAAATTTTAGTTAGGTATTCGCATGGATGTACTATTTTGTTCGAGGACAAACAAAGCTTTAAGTGTGGGGTGGTGATGTTGGGCGTATTTATATGTCTAAGCACCATAACTTACCCATATTTTAGCTAAGTTTTGAGGATAAAATACATAATTCTTGCACTTTTAGTCTACTTTTAGTTAAGTGAGCTGACCTATGTGATTAGCATGCTTTACAGGTACTAATGAGGAAGATTACAGCACTTTGGGGACCTGTGGACAGCAAAGGAAAACTTTACATAAAAAGGAAAGCAGCTCTTGGACTGAATGTGATGCATGGAAACTTTTTCCCGAGCAAACTCAATATTTTTAAATAGTTAAGGATGCAGTAGCAATTTATTAGAGAAGGATGTTATTAAAAGCCTTATTGCTGAATTTTAGGGAATTGGACATTCTGTATTATTTTCAAGACAAGAAAAAGAGGCTTAGGTTGAGGACGAAGAGAGAGAAACACGTTTTTCTCTTATTGTCGCTAGTCATCTTTATCACCAAGATTGTTCTAAGTTTTGGTATGATGAATATGACTATTTTGATTTCCATTTTATTCATGAGTAGCTAAGTTTATTTGTTAGGGTTATGGAAACCTTGTAGTATACTCTCTATTGCTATGGGTTTTTGAATTTATGATGTGTTAATCCACTTATATCATTACTCTCTTCATTTTGATTGAATTCTCATGGTTGCAAACATAGGGAATGCGCCATTATAGTAATAACTTGTTCGATAGAAAAGTTACTGTTTGGAAAAGAGAGTGTGACGAGAAAATAGGGTTTCCAACCTCTATTTTACACGTTAATGCCCTAGCAGGATTAACGTCTTGGAGAGTTCGTACAATTTGTTGTACACTTTGGATTTGAGAGAACTAAGATGAACAAATCCTTGATAGTTGAAAAACACTTGAATTTAGAATTAGAATACGTTTCTCTATAAGTGCATGTATGTATAAAATCCGTATTACTCATAGTTAATAGAGAAGTAGAAGCTACAAGGTGGACATAACCCTAACTTGTCATTCTCTGTGATCAAATATTATTACACATATTATCTCATCGTTACACTGATAATATTATTGTGCACCTAAACCGAACCCCCCTTATCTTGGAACCTTCGACCAACAGTCTAATAATAATCGCAATACTTAGTGATCATAGTATTCCCTGTGGGATTCGACACCCAACTCAGTTGGGTTCTATATTTGACAGCGACCGCTTGCACTTTCTAACGAGAGTTGTAATTTGGGCGTATCAAATTTTGTGGCACCGTTGAAGAACCAGGTCCTAAGTATAGAATCCAGCTAAGAGTTTTATCTT
>NW_025827354.1:0-2030 GCF_002878395.1 Capsicum annuum | reverse complement strand
CTGTAAAGGAGAGCCAGGAGAATTTCTACACTCATGGGCAAAAAACTTAGAACTATTTTTTATACTAGGGAAAGGAAATAATTATACTAGTAATGAAAAATATTTAATTTCTACAAATATCTTCACTGGAAAGGTAGACAATTGGTTCAGAAGAGTTTCAGAAGAAGCTGAAAATGTATTTAGACTAGAAGTCATAGCAGATTTTGATAAATCAACTCGAGCAGGAATAGATCACCTAATGAGGAATATAGAAGCAGAATTTTTAGGAAGCCAAGCAGACATTTCTAAAGGAAAAGAAAAACAAGGGCTACTAGCGGCAGAATGGCTAGAAAAGCAGCAAATTTGTAAAATAAAGTACATTCAAGAATATACTTGTGAGTTTGAAATATACTACTACCAATTATTTGATAGTAGTAAAATCTTAAGTCCCTACATGGACAAGTATTATCAAAAGCTACCAAGATATTGGGCTAGCTATTTTAGAGTTGAATATGAGAAGGAAGATCAAACGCAGGATTCTTTGGGAAGAAGAATTACCTTCCTTAACCAAAGGCTTAGTCAACATTGTATCTTACATAACATGCAAAGAAAATCCAATAGAATAGGTACACAAGTTTACTGTGAAGACACAGAAGCAGCATCTCAATGGGGATGTTACGAAAACCCTTCAAAAAAGAAAAAGGAAAAACAAAGGATTAATTAAAAGGAAAAATATTTCCTAGAAAAATTATATACCAGGGAAAAAATACTTCAAAAAATGAAAAAATTTCAGAAGAAAACCTACCACAGATAAATGTAAATGTTATAATTATGGAGAAGAAGGCCAAAAAAGTTATGAATGCAATAAGAAAAGAGTAAAAATATCTAAAATAGATAGAGAGGAAATAGAATAAGACTTAGAATCAATCTCATCTATAAAAAGTGAAGATTTTCTCGAAGAACTCTATGAAGAATTTTCAGAATCTAGTACTGATTCAGAAGAATGAATCAAGAAATTGAAAATATAGAAGAAAATACTCAGGTTATAGAAGCTGAAGAAGATCAGCAAGGATATGCATTAAAAGCAACATTCGATGGAGAATTATTAAGAAAAATTCAAGGATTAAAATTCAATCTTCGAACAGAAGATAGTATATTTAATAGATTACAAAGAATATTTTCAAGAAATAAAATCTCTTATCATGAATACCAGGAGATTGAAAAAGTAGTTGAAGTCACTCAAACTACTGGAAGACATAAGCTCAACTTATTAACAAAGCCTATGATCCACCAAATTTTAAGAAAAATCCCAGAAAGAACTCAAAAAAAGATGAATTATGTTCATGTAACACCCCGCATTCTGGGCTAGAATGAAAACCATCATTCCTTCGCGTAGATGTTCCAAAAGCCATAAATTCGATGTACATATAGTGTTTTAATCAATTATTCAGTGTGTGAATTTATTTGAGCATGATTCGAGATTATAGAGGTCCCTTAAGTCAAGGACTAGTTGAAAGATTTCCTATCGTTTGAGTTTTAGTGAGCGTCGAAACTTGGGTCAACTTCAATCAGTCATAAAATCTTGTATATGATGAAATGGGTTGCCTACTATAAATTAAATGAAATTTCTTTGATTCCTCTTTCCAACGCCACCAATTTTGCAAAAATCTGATCTCGGGGCAAAAAGTTATGCCTATTTTACTCCAGCATATCAGCCTGGCAACTGAGTGACGACAATTCTGATGGCTTGTCACAAATCTGACGACTTGTCAGAATATGTCGTCATCCTTAGGCAGAAACCCATCAATTTTAGCTCCCAAGTGATGACAAAAGTCGACGGCTTATCACAGATCTGACGGCTTATCAGCCTTGGTCGTCAGCCAAGAATTTTAGCAACTGGGAAGTAATTTCATAGGGGTATTTTGGTCTTTTTCTCACTCCAAAAAACCTTCACACCAATTAAATCACCCCTTAAGTGTTATTAATCAATCATTATCAGTTTTTCAACATCAAAAACTTCCTCTTCACTCTCAAAATAAGATCAAATTAGG
>NW_025827353.1:0-5724 GCF_002878395.1 Capsicum annuum | reverse complement strand
ATAACATAATAATGCAAAAATATACACTGAAAGGCCATAAGGTTCAATACTGAACATAACATGGATGAGATAACATCTGTGGGGTAATACGATACACAAAACAAAAACTGTAAACACTGAAGTCTAAAACATACTAGTCTGCATCTAGTCTGAAAGCCTCTACTATCTGTATAATCTGAATAAAGATTTGATGGGATATGTCCCCAACTAAATCCAACTAATAACTAATCAATGAAATAGTGGAGAAATAATCATGTCCTCAAAGGATGAGGACTCTCTTCTATTCTGACTGCTGGGACTGGAATCTACTGCTGATCTGGAACTCATGTCTCTGAACCTATGGTATAGCAAAATGCGTCAGTACAATGGAATGTACTGAGTATAAATATGAAATAGGATATATGTAAGGGTTAACACGCAAGAATAATGCTAGCTGACTTTCTAACATGAGCGCGAGAATGTATACATAAATACGTAACTATAACTGACACTATGATATTGTGATTACTAAATCTGAATACTGATGACATGGCATACTAATAACTTATATAACTGATAGCATAAATAGATGTATCTGAATATAACTGATAACATAGGTGACTGTATCTGACAATTTTGAATCTGATAGAACTATCTAAGTTCCTTATTGTATCTGAGTCGACTATATCTGATAGTCTTGAATTTGAAGAACTACCTGAGTTATTTTACTAAGAATGATACTGAAATTATGGGAGGTAGTATTTAACCGACATGCCCCTAATACATCATTATGGCAGAGTTGGGGTCCAATCTGTAATCCCAATTGGAAGGGGTGTCAATACCGCGCCATTGGTAAGGACAAGTTGTGGGAGACCCTTATTTGATAGTGACCCCAAAAGAGAAAGGTGGGGCCCTTATCTGACAGTGCTTATCCACCTCATTAACCCTCATAGGACAGTGTTGATGTCTCAATCTATGCTGGCTACAAGTTTTGGAATGCAAGGATGACTTCTAAGGATCATACCCTCATCTGATAGTATGTGTTCCCATCTTTGGGTTCACTTGGTGCTAATTCCTACTCCCATCTGAATGGACAATGAATATGATTTATTGAACTGAACATGAGCTGAGTTACTAAGTTCTGTTAACTGGTAGAATACTATTGATATCTGACAACAGACTGAGTCATGAGATCATGGAGATTTTTCCTAAGTCATAAGACTATCTTAAGTCTTACAATTCATAGCTTGACTGAGAGTATTGTGAAAACATGACATGGCTCTAGGTACACAGCTAATGTTTCAGGTTCAAGTACCCCTAGGATTCGATAGAAGGAAACTGACAAAGCATGACTTACTTGAATACATAATAATCGTCATAATACATTTATTGAAGTATTTCATCAAATATGTGATAGGCATAAGCTTGTACGTACATGGGGATTTCATGATATGTTGCTAATTAGACACTTTCCCTTCATCTAGGTGTTCAACCAAACACATAGTAGGCACAGAATATGTATACAACATTATACAGCAATTAACTATCGTGATTCAATTTCAATTTAATCATTCAAGGGTTTAACACTCATTCATGGAATACAATTCAATTACTCATTATCAACATGAACAAAAGCAGACCAAATAATGAAATTCATAAGAAAATCCATAACTTAAATTTAGAAAAAGGATTCTTGGGCTTCATGGACAAAAGGAGTCAATGAATGAAGACTATGCATATCATAGTTCATGATTTTGTGATGATTGATGGTGAAACCTTCTTGAATTTGAATTCTGAATAGAAACCCTAGCTTGTTCTTAAGAGAAAATTGTATATTTTGGGTGAAGAATGGCTAAATCACGTGTTATTGGTTTTAAATAGGGGTGGGAAGTTGACCCTTTTAACCCTGCACACGTCATTTAATTTTATTAAAATTTTCCCGAACTAGGCCCGTGGCACGATGCGGTTTTATTGTGCCGCGTGACTGGAAATTGAAAATTAGGAAATTGAGGGATGGCGCAACACAGAGTCATCGCGTTGCCCCTTTCTTCGTGACTTAAAAATTTGGCGCAACGCGGGGAAAATTGCGCTGAGACACTGGAAAAAGGACAATTCTAAATTTGAGTCCTGGCGCGATGCGCCATAATCGCGGACACTTAATTAAAATCACCAAATGCCATTTTTTTTGTTGTGTGGCATGCCACTTACTAATATGGTGCTGTTTTATGACAGGAACTTGAAGTAGTCATAACTTCTTACCCGGTTATTGATTTAAGCGAATCATATATCGATGGAAAGCTTTTTGAAAATCTTGAAAATTCCTCATGGAAAAATTATCATTCACTTTAGAAGATAATACTAGGCATTCTTGGGATGAAATTTGCTAAAAAACTTTAGGGTATTACAATATCTCCCTCTTGAGAACATTCATCCTCTAATAAGACTGATTGACAGGGGAAACAATAAGCTGAACATGAACTGAACATGAATAACTGGAACATGATCTCATGTCTGACAAGCTGGACATAACATATTGAACATGCATATCCGATGCATGTGTAACTGATTCATGAATGCATGACTTAATGTTCCGAAGAACTAAGTTTCTCATAATGAGAATGCATTTCTGATGCATAATTATTTAACTGAGCTGATACATGAATGTATGACTGAATATCCAATGGTACTTGATACCAAGTTTATACTTGGAACATAAACATGAAATTGAATACCAAGTTCGTTATGAACACTGATCATGAAACTGAGTAAGCTTAGGGAGAACTGTTACCTTAAGCTTGATCTGAGTTGGTGAAGAAGAGGTGAGGATACTTGGTACGCATTTCTAATTTTTCTTCCCAAGTAGATCCCTCGATGGACTAATTTTTCCAAAGAACTTTAACTAGAGGGACTTCTTAGTTCCTCAATCTATGAGTCTAAAAGTCTAAGATTTCGATTGGAATCTCTTCATAAGAGAGACTGTTCTGATCATCAATGCTATGAATAGGGTCTACGAATAGTGGGTCACCTATACACTACTTGAGCATAGAGACATGGAAAACTGGTTGAACTAAGGCTAGATCTGAAGGAAATTCGAGCTCATAAGCTACCTTGTCAAAACAACTGAGAATATTGAAGGGATCAACATATCAAGGACTGAGCATTCCCTTCTTGCAGAATCTCTTAACTCCCTTCATGGGAGAGATTTTTAGATAGACATGATTATCAACCTCAAATTCAAGGTCTTTTCTACGAACATCTGCATAAGACTTCTATCAGCTCTGAGTAGCTTGGAGTCTTTCTCTGATTAACTGGACTTTTTCTAAGGCGTCAAATACTAAGTCAGGACCTATGACTGAGTCCTCACTAACTTTGGACCAACCAATTGCAAATCTACATCTCCTACCATAGAGAGCTTAGAATGGAGCCATCTAAATACTATAATGATAGCTGTTGTTGTATGCAAACTCAATCAAAGGCAAGTGGTTATCCTAAATTACCTTGAAATTAATTGCATACGCCCTTAGCATATCTTTTAAATTATGAATGGTCCTTTCTACTTGACCATCTGTCTGAGGATGAAAGGCTGTACTGAGATGAGCTTGGGTACCGAGACACTTTTGGAACGCTTTCCAGAAATAAGAGGTGAACTAGGTACCTCTGTTTGAGATAATGGACAACGGAACACTGTTCAATCTGACCAACTCCTTTATGTAGAGTTTGGTGTAATCTTCAGCTGAATAAGAGGTATGAGCTGAAAGGAAATGAGCTGATTTGGTCATTCTGTCTACTATGACCAAGACTGAATCATGCTGATGACGAGTTTGAGGAAAACCCATCACGAAGTCCATGTTCACAACTTCCCACTTCCAAGTAGGAATTCTGAACTCCTGCATGGACCCACTAGGCTTCTGATGCTCTATCATAACCTACTGACATGTAGAGCACTTAGCCATAAACTCTGTAATGTCTTTCTTCATCCCACTCCACCAATAGATTTCCCATAAGTCGCGGTGCATATTTGTGGCTGCTGGATGAGTAGAGTAGTGCGCACCATGTTCTTCTGTAAGAATTCACCACCTTAAGTCATCTACGCTCGGAACATAGAGACAACCCTGACAACGAAGAACACTATCTCCCCCTTAGAAGAAAATCTCTATTTTCTGATCCTAGACTAATTCTTTCAATTTGACAAGGCTGGGATCTCTATCTTCTTTTCTTTTACCTTAGAAACTAGAGATGATTCTGAACTACTCTGAACCCATATATCCCCCTCTGAAGAATCTACTAAGCGAACGCCTAGTATGGCAAGCTGATGGACTTCCTGATCTAACTTCTTCTTACAGTCTTCAACATGAGAAACACTACCCATGGATAGTCTACCGAGATCGTCGGCCACTATGTTTTCTTTGCCTGGATGATAGAGGATACTCATGTCATAATCTTTCAAGAGCTCTAACCACCTTCTCTAACGAAGATTGAGATCTTTCTGAGAAAAGACATACTAAAACTCTTATGATTTGTGAACACATCTACATGAACACTGTATAAATAATGTCTGGAAATTATTAAGGAAAATACTATGGTGACTAACTTAAGATCATGATTAGGGTAATTCTTATCATGAGGCTTAAGCTTTCTGGAGGCGTAGGCTATGATCTTACGATACTGCATAAGGACACAACCCAAACCTACCTTGGATGCATCACAATACACTACGAACCCATCTGGACCACCTGGAAGAGCTAAAACTGGAGATGAGGTGAGTCGAGTCTTCAATTCCTAAAAACTCTTCTCGTAAGAATCTAACCACTGAAACTTGACTTTCTTCTGAGTCAATCTAAATATAGGGGATGCAATAGAAGAAAATCCCTCAACAAACCATCTATAATAGCCAGCCAAACCCAAGAAACTCCTGATATATGATGGAGAGACAAGCTGAGGCTAGTTTCTTACTGCTTTGATCTTTTGAGGATCTACTCTAATGCCATCATCGGAAATGATGTGACCAAGGAATGCTAGTGACCTTAGCCAAAACTCACACTTACTGAATTTGGCGAACAACTGATGATTTCTAAGAGTCTAAAGTATTGTTCTGAGATGGTCTGCATGATCGCGCTCAATGCAGGAATAGACCAGAATATCATCTAAGAAGACTATGATGAACATGTCCAAGTACTTCTTGAAAACGCGGTTCATCAAGTCCATGAAAGCTACTAGGGCATTTGTAAGACCAAATGACATGACTTAGAATTCAAATTGACCATACCGAGTATGGAAAACTATTTTTAGAATGTCACTTTCTCTAACTCTGAGCTGATGATAGCCGGATCTGAGGTCTATCTTAGAGAAATAGTTGGCACCCTGAAGTTGGTCAAATAAGTCATTGATTTTAGGAAAAGGATACTTGTTCTTGACCGTGACCTTATTGAGTTGACGCTAATCAATGCACATTCTGAGAGAACCGTCTTGCTTGTGCACGAATAAAATTAGTGTACCCCACGGGGAAATACTGGGTCTGATGAATCCCTTATCTAAGAGATCCTTCAACTGTTCTTTCAATTCTCTAAGTTTCACTTGTTCCATTCTGTATGGCAGAATGGATATAGGCTGAGTGTATGAAAGGAGATTAATATCGAAGTCTATTTCCCTTTCAGGAGGAATTCCTAGAAGTTCTTCAGGAAAGACATATGAATATTCATTTACAACTAGAACTGATTCAAGACTAGGATTCTTGAAAATAAAATA
>NW_025827352.1:0-2151 GCF_002878395.1 Capsicum annuum | reverse complement strand
AGTAAGCAGACAATTAATCAACGTACCAAATGAATAGGGACCAGTGTATCATTCATGAGTTAGGTGCTTGGAAACAATTGTTTGTTCATCAGGGAAATCCAAGGCAATAAGGACATAGGCTGCTTGTTCTTACAGGAATCGTTACAAGGATTTTCTCTTCGCGAGTCTTTGGACCTCCTCCAGGAGTACACGATGGGGTTGTCCTTCTACTGCCTGGAAAACGAGAAGGTGTACTTCCAGTCTTTGATAATGGTGTTACTGGTATGCCTATCACCATCTATGTTTGCTATACCATCCTATTCAAAAATGGTGAGTAACACGACCAACACTTAGTATTCCTTTTGGTCATTACCCAACTTACTCCTAAGATACATAAGAACATGTTCGACAGATTCGAAGTTGTCTTACTATGAATGAAGAGATGATCATTGTTCTCCACATCTGGTCCACATGGGAAGCATTTCGAACCAATTTGGAAACCTCGTATTTGTTATTTGTCACATGTCATACATGCTTTTTTCACCACTAGCCAAGCGTGTTTGGTAAGTAAGCAAAGAAAATATTATCTCGAGAGTATTCATCTATAATCTAGCAAAAAACTACAGAAGTGGGAAGGGGAGGTGTGGACGAGACAGCATCTTCAATGTCACCAACCGAAGTATCATGCTTCAATGCTGTTTCTAGAAATTATACTAAAAAAGGCGGTTAGAATGAAAATGAGTTAACAACAAGATCACAACTCTGATAGAAAGAAAGGCGAAGGAAGCAAAAGATTTATCCAGAATCCACATCTTTGTGAAAATATCCCCTTACTGTCCAGTAACCATCTTGGCTTTTGTCTGGTATATCTGAAAACTTGTAAGGCTCTCTCGTTTTCGCAACAGTTTCAGATACTATTATCAATTTTCCAGTCATTTAAGGCTCTTCTAAATATCGAAATCCATCAGTTTTCAGACAATTTCACACTTCATTAATTGAATTCTAGATAGATTTAGACATGTAAACGTTGTTCATCACAATTGTCACACCCCTTTTTCGTACTCCAAAAGATTCGTTTTAAGTTCGAAAGGGTTTTTATTATTAAGTGATAAAAGAAAACGATTTGTTTCGAAGAAGGATTGTTTTTACATTTGAAATCAAAGTCGCCACTTGGCATAATCCGGTGTGCCAAGTCACCTTTGGAAAATCCTTTTCAAAATGTTTTGACTCTTAAAAAGACTGGTTTGTGAACAGAGATTCCGGCTAAGGAATTCTGTTGACAGAGGGGAAGGTGTTAGGCACCCCTTGATCCCGTGGTTCGACCACGGTTGCTTGGTGGAGCGTATCGGCTAATTTTTACACTATGAATGTACAAACCACACAAAAAACTTAAAACAATCAATCAAACAAACAAAACAAAATAAATCCAAAAAAATGTAATGTTCAGTCCAATTTATACAGTTCAAAATAGAGAAATGCAAAAAAATAAATCCTATCTAACCTATACTAATCTTCACTATGCTCCCTTTCTTTACCCAACGCCGCAGGCCTTCATCACGGACGTCCTTCGAGTACAAAATACTTTGGGGCATTTTCCGGATAAAATAATACAAGTACTTCGGGGTATTCCCCGGCCAAATGATATAATTAAATCCAAATGCGATAAACAAAACCATTCAACATATATTCCAAGCATTCCACAATTCACCATTTCTAAATTTGCCTACCCAAACCTAAGATTTGCCTATCAATTCTCGGAATAACACATGATACTGTCTAGTTCAATGACATTAATAACCATTTCAAATTTAACAACAATTGATGAATCAAAACACAAAAATATTTATTTTTATTAACTTTCAATTCCCATCTTCCCCAATTTCATTGTCAAAACTAATTCACCAATTCTTCGACTATCTAATCCAACATCAACCACACACAACAAAATTCAAGCATGTCAAACACACAAATCACCCAAAATTACGTAAAATTAAAAGGGAGATAGAATTGGACCTCAATTAGGATTTTATTCCAAATATCAGTAAATTGAGAGGACGAATCCGCGTGCCGAAGAACCTTGATTCGGAACCTCAATTCGAACCCGAGCTCCGGTATCAAAAAAAAGTGAGATCCAAAACTGAATCCTCGATCCAATATGAAGAACGATGAACC
>NW_025827351.1:0-8206 GCF_002878395.1 Capsicum annuum | reverse complement strand
ACGACCGCTTTACACTCCCACGAGAGCTGTAGATTGAGCGTTATCAATGAGCTAAGTTGATTAGATCCCGTTTACTGACGAAATGCTAATGATATCTTACAATGACTGAGATCATAAGATTTGTGAGACTTCCCCAGTCATATGACTGACTGAACTCTATGGAACATGGATGGACTGAAGATATCATGATAATATGACATCGCTCTAGGCATATAACTATATTGTTTGGGTACAAGTACCCCCAGGACCCCAATGAAGAAAACTAACACACATGACTGACTTGTTCATAGGAATAAAGTCCACAATTCACAATATCATAAGTAGGGGTTTCAATACTACACATGGTTCTCAATATTTCGTATATGGGAGGGGATATATTCAATGAGGAAGTACTTTCTTAACTTCAACATCATGTTCACTACATATCCGAACCACCAATCATATCAATAACGTGGAATTCATGTAGAATCATAAAGCATAGAGCATGGACTTGTTACTTCGAACTCTTAAGTCATGAAAACAACATTATTATTATTGTAGGCATTTCATCGAATACCTTGCATGCACAATTTAGGCGTAGGTGAAACCATAAGATTTTACATCATGAACAACCAAACTTTACATATTTTCAACTCACATGATTTCATAGATTCATAATAGCACATAAATATTCCAACTTGGGAATCATTCAACATCAACAACTTGATTATCAACATCCAACAATATAGCTATTATAAACAACTAATTATATAGATTTCAACTTACATACTAACATAGCTTCATGAAAGTACATAAAGATCCCAACTTGAAACCATACACCACGAACATAATCATACCAAAACAAAGTATTCACAATATATAATTTTAAACTTGATTCTTGAGCTCCGTGGATGAAAGGAATCCATGGATGATCACTATACATACCTTAGATGGAAGATTCTTGATGATTAATGGTGAAATCCTTTGAACTTGGGTCTTCAAATTGAAACTGTTTCTCTTGTTCTTGAGAGAAATTGTTGAAAAACGATATATTTTGGTCCAAATGATCGTTAATACTGTGTTTGTCTATAAATATAGGGTGGAGAAAAAGACTAAAATACCCCTAAGGAAAGGGAGAAAGACACAGCTATCCTCTGTTGATAGTTTTTATATGCCGAAATAAATTGATCACAAATTTTTACTCCGATGTATGATTTTGCTGAAACCATTTGCATTGGAAAACACACTCAAAGAGATTTATATTGATATATATAAACCCTCCCAGTTCATTATATAAAGGGAGTTATGATTGTTTAAAGTTAACCTTAAAATTTTGGGCTGAAATGCGCCCAGAATGCGGGAGAATTTCAAATCAATGAGTTAAGCCACTTAAATGTGCCCAAAATGACTTCTAAATATTACCAAGATGTACTAGGGTTCTTCCCCGTCGTAACATAAATTGAAAATTAAAAATGGAGGTCGGGAAGGTCACCAAAGAAATCCCCAAAATTCGAAGGCTTGAAATATGACTAGTGTTGAACACATAGCAAAAATTCTTCTAAGTATGGGAATTTCTTATCAAGCCTTAAAGAGCTGATTTAGACATAAAATTTTATGGGGTCTTATAATATCTCTCCCTTGGGAACATTCGCCCTCGAATGGGACTTGGCTGAGAGGAGTGAAAAGACTATCTGAGCATGAATGACTGAAACATGATTTCATGACTGGCATGACTAATAAACTAAATATATCATACGGAACAAGCATATCTGATGCATGACTGATGAGCTAAATTAATGCATATCTGATTCATAATTATACAACTGAACTGATACATGAATACATGAATGAATATGCAATGGTAATAGATACCAAATTTATAATAGGAACATGAGCATGATTTGGATATCGAATTTGTAACTGAAATCTAAACATAAAACCGAATAAGCTTAAGGAGAAATGTTACCTTGAGTTAGATCTGAGTTTATCGAGAAGAGGTGAGGGTACTTGGGTTGTGTCTCTGCTTCTGCTTCCCAAGTAGCTCCCTCTATGAACTGGTTCTGCCAAAGAACTTTGACTAGAGGGATTTCTTTGTTCCTTAGTCAACGAATCTGATAGTCTAGGATTTCGATCGAAATTTCCTCATATGAGAGGCCATTATGAATATTAATGCTCTAAATAGGGACTACAATTGCTGGGTGACCTATGCACTTCTAGAGCAAAGAGACATTAGTGAACTGAGGCTAGATCTGAAGGCAACTCGAGCTCATAAGCTACCTTGCTGAAATAATTGAGAATCTTGAAGGGATCTATATATCGGGGACTAAGCTTCCTTTTCTTTCTGAATCTCTTCACTTCTTTCATGGGACAGATCTTTAGATAGATAAAGTCACTAATATTAAACTCAAGATCCTTTTACTGAACAAGTATGAATAAGAAATGGAGAACATGGCTGAGTCTAAAATATCATGCATGAACTGAATACTGTGAATTGGATATCGTGACTAAGTTGTAACATGGGACATAAACTGAGTACCCTAAACTAAACTGAGCTAATGATTACTTGGCTTACGGCTAAGATTGGAGATAGAGCATCACTTATGGGTACCCACCACTTCAAACTGGATTCATTACGTAAAAAGAGATTGACATATTTAAATCATGAAAGTTTTGGGTTTATAGTGTATCTCCCCTTTGGGACACTATGTCTCTTGAAAAATGATGGACTTGGAAAAGATACCAAGGGAAATCTGAGATGGTGTACAAGGAACCTACAACTTTAATTGTGGCTGAATATCTAAGATATGAAACTGAGACATAATACCTGACTGAGCTGAGCTTAGAGATACCTAGCTGGTTTATCTGAGAATGGTTACATTCTTCCATGAGATTTTGGCTAGTGCAAAAAAGATAGAGAGGTCGGCAGACCAAAATATATGAACTTATCTATATAAGACAGCTGATTAACAAGATCATATCCTGATTAAGATTCGGTAAGATGAGTTGAGGCCTATGAACATCTTTAAAGATGAAGTAACTGAGCCTTATGTATTACAATTGAGACTACTTAAAAGATTCACATGGGTACTGAGTACAAGTGCATAAATATGCTAACTTATCTAATTAATCAGACAGCTAACAGTTGAATACTGGTTCTGCTAGGATAAACTATGCTTAGCCTAAATAGTTGAACTAAAACTGTCGAGTATCATTC
Source organism: Capsicum annuum (assembly GCF_002878395.1). Classification (NCBI taxonomy): domain Eukaryota; kingdom Viridiplantae; phylum Streptophyta; class Magnoliopsida; order Solanales; family Solanaceae; genus Capsicum; species Capsicum annuum. Next base: position 5,013 of record NW_025827351.1, on the reverse strand, counting down.
ATAGAAGGTAAGGAAAAATTTAGTAACAGGAGGTAATAGAGCATGGATTCATGAGGTCTGTATTATTTGAGAATGTGAGACCAAGCGTACCACATAATTTGGAAATTCAGGTCTTGGAATACCTATAACTGAGTAACTGATAACTGTACGCTATAGTCAAGCAAGTCTAAAACTGATTGAGTTTTTTTGATCTGGTTGTTGAACTAAAGCTGACATTATAACTGAATCTGTAAGTACGACTCATACTATAGCTGTTGTTAGGTTCTGGTAACTTATTACTGATTGCTGAGGTTTAGGCTGATACTAAAGTACTGAATCTTGATGGTTAAGTAACTGATAACTGGTAGGCATGGTTCTATAAGCCTATTTGAGTCCTTTATTGAATATTGATTACTAGGCTAATACTGTATTTGAGGACTTGGGGATGGAACATCGACCCGATGGATTCATCGAGGAATCCAAACTGAGCGTATATATGACATATTATTAATTTGTGTGGCCGTTATATACGTAACATAAATCACGAGAACTAAGCATTCTATATACTGAGATACCGAAACACTGATAGCTGAGTAACTGGAAACTGAATTTTGATAGTTATGTCATGGGGCTGACATAAGTCAAGGATCTGAATGTACATTCAGACTCTGTACTTTCACAACTTCTAAATACAACCTCTTGCTAGCCATCTACCAGCATACTAACATGACATTCAAGCCTATCTTAATAACTACACCCTAGTGTAAAACAAGCATACAAAATCTTCTCTTAGTCATGAAATATTTACTCTCCCCATCAAAGTAATAGCTCATCACTACACTATTTCACATGGAGAGCTTATTGAAGGGTTTAAATCTGGAAGACCTGAAGCATGAATAGATGCTAACTATACTTAACACAAGACTCAAATCGGAGGAGTAGAATATCAACAACATGGTTTTACTCAGAAGGTCTCAACTGAGATTATACATGACGTAGTCTAAATTTATCTAATCAATAGTGTCATAGAAACTGAGTATACTGTAATGCGTGATATGAGTACCTGAGTCATGAGCTTCATGACCTAATTATTGAATTTCTCTATTCGTGAGACATGATTTATAATACCGAGTGATCTAGAATTGTACACAATTCTATGAAAAACATGTGCATGGAACTGATTCATACTATGAGGTAAAATGGGACCCCTTATACTGGGAATTAAAACCTTATAAGATTTATGGAAAAAGAAAATGCATGAGCATGGTTCATGACCATAGAGTTGACATGTAATGCGCGAGTGGGTTTTATGATAGCAGAAGTACAAAAATCTACACTGATATGAGAATTGGTCGGGAATCGTCTTCCCTTACTGTTTCTCTGGACATACAAGCTCTAATACTGGAATCTCAGGGATCAACTTGGTCACTTGATCTACTATAAAGTACTTATATTCTTTCCAATACATGCTTGCCTTACTAAACACATCATCTATTACTATTTCCTCATATGATACTAATATGACATCCACACCTTCATACCTAATTTCAAGTCAATAGACTAAAATTCTTTCATGCACTGTTCAAGCCTACTGATTGGTACAAATATCCCCATGAATTCATAATCTGATCAATACGGATAATATTATACCACTTTACTATTACTAAGATCCTAGATGCATCATTCTAACTTTAGTTCATGCGCTATTATAGGATTCTAAGAAGGGATCTGATGATATATCTAAATTTAAGTTAGAGAATGAGTTCTCATTATCGTGAATAGAATCCATATTAATTTTGAATGTAGCGGGACTAATGGGGTATTTCTAAGTCTATGGTCAATCCCATAACTGACTGCAGGGATTATCTAGGAAAGCCCTATCTCTAGGACTTGAGCTTCACTATTTATGTTACATTAAAAGTAAGGTGGAGTTGACATTAGTGAAGCAAAATGAGAATCTACATGGGTTGTCTGGGAAAACTTTTCTATAGCTCGATCTGAGACATGAAAAAAGGGAAATTGTTCTTAGAACATCTCATAGCCTCCTGCACATAAATATGGCACGCAAAATACCCATGCACAAAACATTAATAGATGTGGCTTTTAGACTTCCTAGGACACTATTGAACCTTAGGCTCTGATACCAAGTTTGTAACACCCTAATTTTCTAAATCGGAATGCTACACGGTGTTCATAGCCCCGACGGACCACAATCTAACCAATGACTGATATCTGTACCTATACAATGCATAATATATATATATATATATATAAACATAATGCAGAACAAAGGCTGATAGGCCATAAGGTTCAAATTGCATATCAAACATCTGGTGGGGTATAAATACCCAAAAACAACCTAAAATACTATCTAAAAACATGATAGTCTAGAAAGCCTCTAACTGTATGATAAGAGAGTTGATGGGACATGTCCCAAATAACTACGATAACTAAATAAAACCGAGTATAACAACAATGAAATAGAATAATATGTCCTCACATGATGAGGACTCACCACTGATGCTGAAAGCTAAAACTGATCGACTACTACTGCTAAGGGTCTCGTGTCTCAGTACCTATGGTGTAACATAAAATAAAGCACCAAAGCGCAAATGTGTCAGTACAACTAAGAGCACCGAGTATACGAGTGAGGTAGGGTATATACAATGGATTACATGCATGAAAAATGCTAAATAACTGACTAATATAAACATGAGAGTACATGCAAAATTATGAGACTGAGACTGATATCATGATACATGAATACGGAATTTGATCTAACATGGTACTGATAACTGATATTACATCGGCGACTATGTCTGACAGTCCTAATTCTAATGGGACTAGCTGACTTCCATACTGTATATATATTGACTATATCTAATAGTCCTAAAGTCTGAAAAACTATCTGAGTTCTTTTATTGATGCTGAGACTGAAACTGTGGGAATTAGTATCTTAACGGACATGCCCCATGTATGCTATTCCAATCCTTGCCCTGATTTGAAGGGTGTCAATATCGTGCCACGGGTAAAGACAAGCTGTGAGTGACCCTCAAATCTGGCAGTGTTCCCAAAAGAGAACAGCGGATGTCCGCCTCATCAAACCTCAAGCTTGCAATGTTGATGTCTCAACCTATGCTAACTACATAGTTCTGGAATGTAAGTATTGCTTCTAGGAATCATACCCTCATCTAAAGTAGGTAAGTTCCCATTCTTGGGTTCACTCAAAGATATCTTCTACTCCCATCTGAAGAGACTGAACAGGATTGACTAAACTGTACATGAGCTGAGTTTCCTTTATTCCATTGACTAACAGAATGCTACTGATATCTGACAATAACTTAGATCATGAGATTTCTAAAACTTCCTGAGTCACATTACAGATTGTATTCTATAGAATATGGATGGACTGAAGATATCATGACAACATGACATGGCTCTAGGCACACAGCTTTGTTTTTCGAGTACAAGTACCCCCAGGATTCGATAGAGGCAAACTGACACATATGACTAACTTGGTCATAGGAATAAAGTCCACAATTCAAAATATCATAAGTAAGGGATTCAATACTACACATGGTTCTCAACACATCATACATGGAAGGGGATACATTTAATGTGGAAGTAGTCTCTTAACTTCAACATCATGTTCACTATATTTCACAACGACTATACATATCAATAACGTTGAATTCATGTAGAATCATAAAGCATAGAGCATGGACTTGTTACTTGGTACTCTTAAGTCAGGAAAACATGATTATTATTATTCTAGGAATTTCATTGAACACCTTTCATGCACAATTTAGGCATACGTGAAACCACAAGATTTTACATTATGAACAACCAAGTTTTATATGTTTTCAACTCACATGTTGTCATAGATTCATCATTTACATAAAGATTCCAACTTGGGATTCATTCAATATCAACAACTTGATTATCAACATCCAACAATATAGATATCATGAAAAACTAATTTCAATTTACATACTAACATAGCTTCATGAAAATACATAAAGATCCCAACTTGAAACCATACAAATTAAAGATAATCATACGGCAAAAAAGTATTCATAATACATGATTTAAAACATGATTTTTTGATCCATGGATCAAAGGAATCCATGGATGAACACTACACATACCTTAGAATGAAGATTCTTTATGACTAACGGTGAAATCCTTTGAATCTGGGTCTTCAAATTGAAACCCTTTCTCTTGTTCTTAAGAGAAAATGATGAAAAGGGATATATTTTGTTCCAAAGAGGCCTTCATACTGTATTTGTGTATATATATAGGGTGGAGAAAAAGACTAAAATGCCACTAAGGAAAGGGAGAAAGACACAGTTGTCCCTCTGTTGATAGTTTTGATATACTGAAGTAAATTGACCATAAATTTTTACTCCGATGTTGGATTTGGATAAAATATATTGAATTGGAAAGAAGACTCAAATATATTTCCACTGATATATAGCAGCCCTCCCAGTGCATTATATACTAGGAGTTATGATCATTTGAAGTTGACCCTGAAATTTCTGCCTCAAATGCGCCCGTAATGCAGGAGCATTTCAAACCAGTGAGTTCAGCCACTGAAATGCTCCAAAAATGCATTATAAATATGAAACATACATACCAGAGTCTTTCCCTATCGCAGAACAACTTTAAAATAAAAAAATGGAGGTCAAAAAGGTCGGCAAATAAATCCCCAAAGTTCGGAGACTTGAAATATTACTAGTGTTGAAAACTTAGCAAAAATTCTTCTAAGTATTGGATTTTCTTATCAATCCTTAAGGAGCTCATTTAGACTTAAAATTTTATGGTGTCTTACATATATTATCTCGTAATGTATGTTCGGGTGCTGAGCACCAGTAACATGAGTAGTTAGAGCATCTTTATCTTCATCTGACAGTTTGTGAGTCCTCATAGTTCGGGGACTTATTCATTCAGATTCTACAGCTTAGCAGTTTTATATAATTTAATATTATTTTCAAACAGTTCGTGTTTCCTGGGGGTCCATCCCAGTGACTCTTT
>NW_025827350.1:0-2918 GCF_002878395.1 Capsicum annuum | reverse complement strand
TTTGTATTTTCTTTGTTAGCCATCATCGAACCTGGGTATTATTTGTTTTCACAATAAATTTGTTATATACAATATATAGTTCAAATGCTAATAAACATTTATATAATTAATATAATTCTTTTCTATTTATTTCCAATTTTATTTCTGTTTCATTAAATGTTCCTGAATAATATCTACAATGATGTTCTATTTTCTCATTTACGTACCTATATTTAAGTACTCCCCTATAACTATATTCACTTGCATCTGCTTCTACTATATATGTAAATTTTTTATTTTCATCTGGGAATTGTAATTTTGGTAATTCTTTACAAAGTATTTTTACTTTCTGAACTTGTTTTTTATCTTCTTCGTTGTAAATATATTCTACATACTTTTTTAATTTTTTCTGAAAAGGCTTTAGGTTTTCTACTAATTTTGGTATGTATTCTCTTACTTGGTTCACTAATCCTAAAAATGATTGTAATTTCTTTTTTGTATCTAATTCTTCTTTTGAATTTATTATTTTTTGTACTATATGTTATTCCATTTCTACTCATTTTTTATCTATTTGTATTCCTAAAAAATTTATCTAGTTTTTCATAATTTCGGCTTTCTTTTCACTTAAAATTATTTCCGATTTTTCTATTTTATCTGTAAATTGTTCTAATAATTTTAAATGTTCTTCTTTAGTTTTTGTATATTGTAGTATATCATCTATGTATACTATACAATTAGGTAATTGTTTAAAATAATTATCCATAAATTGTTGGTATCTACCTGGTGCATTTTTATATCCAAATGGTAATACGTTTCATTCATAAAATCCTTGTGGTACCATAAATGCGGTTAATTCCTTATAATTTTTATCTAACTTTAAGTGATAAAATACAGATTTACAATCAAATTTACTAAAATAATTATATCATTGTATTTGTCTTATTTTTAGTATCTTATTTGGTATTGAATGATTATATGTCATAGTTTTTGCATTTAGGCTTCTATAATCAATAACCATTCTACTTTTTCCTCTTTTTTTTCACTATATTTATTTACTATAAATGCTGGACTATTATGTTTACTATTGTTTTTTTGGGTATACTGTTTTTCTAATAATTCATCTATATGCATTTTAAATTTTTTTAAATCGTCAAAATTAAATGTTAATGGTTTTTGTGTTATTATGCTATTTTTATCTATTAATTCAATTTTTATAGTAGTTTTATGTTTTCCCCATCCTTTTAATGGATCTTCAATATATAATTGTCTTAATTTTTTCTTTATTATTTCTACCTTATCAATTGAAAATATAGTTATTTCTTTTTTATTTATCGAAAATACAACTAGTTCTACTGTGTCTTCTGTATTTTTTATATTTTTTAACTTTTGTGTAATTTTTTCACTTCCTTCTATCCAATCAGTTTTCTTTCTTATTTTATTAATAACTCTTTTTGCTCTTACTTTTTGTTTACACGGTGTTGTAAACCATCAATCTGTTTTAGTTATTACATGTGGGTATAATTTAACTAAAAATGACATTCCTAAAAACATATCTTTTGATGTTAGTTCATAATTATAGATTTCTTCTATTGTTATTATTTTATCCCATATTTGTATTTTTACACTTTTAGCTTTATATGTAATAAAACTTCCTTCATTATTAAATCCTTTGACTACTATTGGTGTTTTTAATTTATCCCATTTACTTTCTGGTAAACAGTTGTATCTACATAAGTTTGCTTCGGCTCCTGTATCTATCATAGGTGTATAATCCCTATTATAATATCCTTCCACTATTATTTTTACAAGTACATATATTTTCATAGCATGTTAAAGTTCTTTTTATGAATAATCTTTCTTTGTTATATGTTATAGATATTGTGTATGTTCTATATTGTATAGTTTTACTTGTTCTAACCATTTTATTCCTAATATTATGTCTGTTTTTTGCATTTTTTTCTTTATTTCAAATTCTATTTTTATTTTTCTGACTCCTATTATTTTTTTTTTCTGCCGTATCTTTAATGGTTATTAGACTCCATGGTAGATCTGGGCATATATTACTATTAGATTTTATTTCTTCACTTTGCTATATAATTTTCTTCTTGTCCTGTGTTTAAGAGTATTAAATATTCCTTTTCATTTATTGTTCCTAATATATAATATTAATTTAAATTAACTGTTAAAGTTGTTTTATAACTAGTTTTTTTGATGAGCTTGATAATTCTGGTTTTTCATGGGCTATTCTTTTTGTTGTACTTATTCTATCATTTATTATTTCTAAATCTTCTTCTATATCTATGTCTTTGTAACTATAATCATTATTATCAGTTATTTTTACAAATTGTTCGAAAGGACTTTCTATTTATATTTTATAAATTTTATTTTTTTCTCGTTATTTTATGTTTTGTTGTTAATACATATAGATTTTTACATCTTGATGTAAATATTTTTCTTTCTGGGGTTAATTCTATTCCTGATATTTTCCAATATAATACAATGATTTATCGATATTTTTATCTATTATTGCTACTGAATAATTCACACTTATTATAAATTTAAATTTTTGATATATTAAATTTCCTTTTATGACTGTTATTATACTTTTTTTATAAGTTTTATAATTCTATAGTCTGCTAAATATAATTCTATTGGTGTATCTATTCCTTCTCTAAAACATGCTTTTTATATCGTTTATTTCTTTATTAATTATTTTTTTTGTTACTAGTGGTATACTAACCATTCCTTTTGCATATCTGCAGTCTATTACATGTTCTTTTTGGCTTACTATGTAGTATTCTTCTTTTTTTATACTAAATATATTTTTTATTATTGGTATTTTAAATATTTTTTTTACACTTACGTCTAACTCTTTTCTTTTTATTTCATCATATATATTACTGTCAAATATTATTTTTTGATCTTTTTCTTCTTCATTT
>NW_025827349.1:0-1327 GCF_002878395.1 Capsicum annuum | reverse complement strand
TCAACATTTGGACAAGGATATGAAGACTCAATACGTAATATTTTTAATAATTTAACTCATCAAAACCATCCTGAAAATACCAAGACTCATTGCAACTTCAATATCAACATTTCTCAATTTGCCATCCAACTCTCATTTAAAGGTACTTAAGACATCAACCCATAGCGGGGATATAGAATTTCTAATAGCAATTATAAATTCATAATAAGGAAATAGTGGAATGATAGTATAAATAAAGGCTTACAAATTAAATCATCATACTCTCATAATCAAATACTTTTTGGACATAATTTCATCTCAACATCATACTCATATCGGATGACATAATCCCATAGCTCATGGAGAATAATATAAGATATAAAACCATATTTCCAATTCATGGTAAAACATGTAAAACCTCATGTCAATGTAATTGAACAAAAATACCTGGCACAAGATTGAAATGATAATCTTGTTCAAAGCCCCACATTTCTAAAAATGGAAGATGAATACGAACTTTCGACTTTGGAACTTTATTCACAAAAAAAGGTGCTTCTCGAAGCCCTTAACATGATCAACTCGAATCCCAAATCAATTTGAAATTTGTACGGTTCAATCAAGAGGCTTAGAAGGAAAAAATTTGGAGTAGTAGGGTTGGGGTTTGAGCCTTCGAAAATTTTGGAGAAAAATGAGCTATTAAATGCTCTTAATGGACTTAAATCCGTGGTTTACCAAGATGGATTGGAGTGTGAATGACCAAAATACCCTGAAAAATCAAATAATGTCAAATTGTTCCATTGGTGGACTGTTTTGATAGGCTAAAGTAGATCGACCATAACTTTTTTCTCCGATGGCCAAATTAGATAAAACCAATTTCATTGGAAAGAGGACTTTCAGAGATTTCTATTGATATATAGTATCTTACCCAGATCTTTATGTACAAGGATTTATGATCATTTGAATTTGACTCTAAAATTCACCTGGCCTCAGTATTTTTTTCCTGCATAATTACTGTTCACCACCATTCACGGTTAGATCGGAATGATCATAACTCATCGCTCGAGTGTCTATTTTGGATGATCCAGATATCATTGGAAAGTTTATTCGATGCTCTACGCGATGATAGTTTGCATATCCATAAATTCCAAACAAGAACATTGTTAATCATGATAAAGAATAGAATTCAACATATTTTCAGCTAAGATCTTAGCGAAAAATTTTCTGGGGCATCATAGTCTAATAGATATAAGCTTGTACATTTATGGGGATTTTCATAATATCATGGTAGTTAGGAAAATTTTCTTCATCTAGCCATTTAATGAAACATATGGCAGGGATAGTACATCTA
>NW_025827348.1:0-6186 GCF_002878395.1 Capsicum annuum | reverse complement strand
AGATAAGTTATCTAAGTTTGAGAGAATTAGATAATAAATTGTCTGGTAAGGTCGAGAGATAAGTCAGATAGTATAATCGTTAGGGATATTCTGTTGTTCTACTCATTCCGAGAATCTCTAGCATTACCTAGTATCTGTCAATTACCAAAAACCTTGGTGAACATAGCTCTAGTTTCCCATTTATCTTGATTACAAATACTGAAGTATTGAAAGTGATATTTAACATGCCGTGAACTTAAACCCCCATCTTTCGGAAGCACTAAACTACCAGTAAAATCTTTCGTAAACAAATCGAAGTTCACACCCTATTCCCTGTGGGATTTGACCCTAACCTAGTTGGGTTTTATATTGACAACGATCGCTTACACCCATTCAAGCATGTAATTTGAGCATTATCAAAAATGGCACCGTTACCAGGGAATACGGTTGTAGACTGAAAATTTTGTGTGCAAAAATTTGCTGATAGTTAAGTTTCTGTGATTTATGTTTATTTGTTGTTTTTGTTTATTGTAGGTACTGTGTTTATGCCAAGCATGAGAAGTTCTGGAGAACTTTTGTTACCAATAAATCTGGAACCTCAACTAATTGAGAGAATGGGTGAACAACAGGAAACAGAAATACTAGCTGCTTTAGCCAGGGCTCAGGTGAATGTGCAAAATTTAGGTCACCAAGCATGTGACCAAAACCTTGATGATGAAGACTTAGGTGATGAGGAATTGATGATCCTCAAAATACAAGGAGAGCTGAGCAATTTGTTGCACCAGTGTAGTAAAACATCAATAAAAATCGTCCAGTCCAAGGAAGGTATGGTCAACAGCCTATGCAATATGAGGCTGATGAAGATGATGAAGGAATGGACCGAGATGGTGCAATGGGTGCTATCATTCCACCACCATTGTCACCAGGTACAAAGTTCAGTAAAGTACCATGATCCAATTCCTGAATCTGAAAGGGTTATTTGGAGGCTTGCCTGGTGATGATCCAAACATGTATTTGGTGAACTTCATCACCATTTACAAATCCTTTGACAATCTGAGAGTGAGCCAGAATGTGATCAGGTTGAGGTTATTTCCATTATCTCTGTCTAGAAAGGCAACAGTGTGGTTGAATAAGTTAGAGCCCAACTCTATAACTAAATGGAGACAGTTGAAAGATACATTCCTAGAACGGTTCTTTCCACTCTCCAGAAAGGTACAGTTGAGGGATGAGATTAGCAACTTAGACAATTTCTGATTGAAGCACTGCATGAGACTTGGGAAAGGTTTAAGAAGAAACTTGCACAATGTCCGGACCACAATATGACAGACTTGCACTTGATGGAGACTTTGTACAGAGCTTTTAACTCTATGACAAATCCAATTGTCGACAACACTGAAGGTGGTTCGTTCGTTGACCTCTCTTTTCTAGGTGCTTCTAATATGCTGAATAGACTGACAAAGTAGAGTCGGGCTTGGAACACTAGGGATTCTATAGTGGCTAGCCCTACTGTTGCTGTTGGTATTACTACAGAGCAGCATAGAAAGGATGAGGGGCGAGATCAGGACATGTCCCATTTGAAGATGCAGATGGACTTGCTGGCTAAGCACTTGCTATTCGGAAAGACTAAAATGGTCAAGGCTGTGGACTCTCAGGGTATTGTATCTGTAGGTGCTGATGCTGAGTCAAACTATATGAGTAATCAGGGGGGGTTTTGAGGCAATAGCAAAGGAAACCAAGGTCGGACTTTCTATGACAATCCTAATTATAAAGATAGAGAGCAGGGTCATTGGAGAAACAATAATGACATGAGTGGTTTGTATATTCCTTCTGGAAGTCGGGATGCTGCAACAACTAGTTCTGGAAAGATGTCCATGGAGGACATGATGAAAAAGCCGTTGAAGGGAGTGGAGGCAACCAACTTGGGGCTAACTAATATGAAAAGTGAGTTTTGTACCCTCAGTCAGTTGGTTAGCTCACACTCAGCTTTTATTAAGCAGTTGGAGCAGCAGATGAGCTAACTTTCGGCTACTCTGAATCAGAGAAAAGATGGTACTTTACCTAGTGATATGGTTAAGAACCCGCGGACTGATGGCTATTGTATGGCAATTACCACTTATAGTGGTAAGATATTATCTGGCCCTTCTATGGGCAAAGCTGTGGAGAATGAGGTGTTGATAAATTAGAAGGAAGCAATCCAGTGGAGTCTGAGAAGCTGGATGGCTTTGTTGACATGTCAGATAATGAAGACGACAAGAAAGAGAAAGTGGTATTGAAACAAATTCCAAGACCACCACCTCTATTTCCTCAGAGGTTGAAAAAAAAGAGGATAACGAGAAATTTAGCAAGTTCATGGCAATAATAAAATAGCTGACTGTGAATGTGCCATTGATGGAGGCACTTGAGCAAATGCCAAACTATGCTAAATTTATGAAGAAATTGCTAACAAAGAAGAAGAAGGTAAGTTGTAAGCCGGTGGACAACATTCATCACTGTGGTGCTATGTCTTCACAATCCTTAGTGCAGAAAAATCCTGATCCTGGAGCATTTACTATACCGTGCACAAGTGGGTCCATGAAGTTTACCAAAGCTTTATGTGACTTAGAAACAAGTATAAATTTGATGCCGCTTGATATCTACAAAAATCTTGGATTGGGGGAGCCTACCCCCACAACGATGCGTCTTGTTATGGCAGACAAATCGGTGAAACGACCAGTAGGTGTATTGGATGATGTGCCGGTAAAAATGGAGGACTTTATTTTGCCTACAGACTTTGTGATATTGGATTGTGATGTTGATTTTGAGGTACCCATCATCTTGGGTAGACCATTATTAGCCACGGGGAGAGTATTGGTTGATATGGAGCTTAATGAGCTCAAGTTCAGATATTGGAAAAAGGAGGCCAAATTTAAAATGCAACCTCCTATTAAGCAGTTGGAGTAGATGAACATCTTCTCGGTTGTGGATGTATTCCAGGAATATGGTAATGAGGTAGTGATACGGTATCTTGATAAAGTCTGAGTAGTCGAGATAACCAAGTCGTGCCACGACACTAAATCAGGCGCTATTGGGAGGCAACCCAAAATTTTATTTTCATGCATTTTTTTTATTCATTTAGATAGTAATAGGAAGGAACTGAAGAGGTACAAAAAGGTCAAGGTAAAAACTGAAGAATGTAAGCCAAGTGGTCTTGACGACATTCGTGATAGGCTATCTCAACTGTGACAGCTTATCACCAATGTCGCTAGAAAGACCAGTAATGGAGACCTTCTCTGTTAAGGCTGACGACCTCCGTGATAGGCTATCATATTTGTGATGGCTTATCATAAGTTGTCATCAGCCATCATTTTGTTTTTGAAAATCTGGGCCCAAATTGACCCGAATCCGACCCGACCCAGATCCAAACCCTTCAGATTCTCGCTTTATTTTATTTTCTTCTTTAAGTATTATTTTATTTGCTTAGTAGGATATTTACTTCCTTTCAAAACACTCCTAAGTATACAAGGAAACCTCCATCCTAATAGTTGTAGGATTGCAAGGAAAATCATAGTATATCTTTCATCTTTTCTTCTTTCTTGCGTACTCAAGTGGAGTCAACTCATCAGGTATGCTCATAACTTTGTTCTCCTGTCATTGGAGTGGTAAAGTTGTTGAAAACATGATGCTCTAAAGGAAGAAACTTGAGTTCAAGTTGTAATAACATGGAAATCGGAAATTAGGGTTAAGTTGTGCCTAAATTGCAAAAATTTGAAAACCCTAAGTACAAAAATAAAAATACAATGTGATTTTACGAAGAATATGAGTGGGGAAAAATTTTGAGCTGACGACGTTGTTGATAGGCTATCACAAGCATGATGCCTTATCAGCTACATCGTCAGCAACTTTGTAAAAGAGAGCATTCACTGTTTAAGGCTGATGACCTACCTGATAGGCTATCACAACTGTGACACCTTATCAAGAATGTCGTCACAAGTTTGAAAAAAGTATGCCAGTTCTATTTAGGGCTGATGACATAGCTGATAAGTTATCACAAACGTAATGCCTTATCATCCATGTCGTCATAAGTTAGATAATAATGCTAAGTGAACTTGAATATCATATTTTGACTGTTATACCTTAATTATTAACTTGTGTTTATCTTATGGTTCAGGAACATTCTAATGGCACCTAAAAGTAAGAATCCTAACACTCCCAAGAAATTTGCCAAGCCTAAGGTGGTTCGTAAGCTTATTGATAAAGACTTTGATTACGAAGATGAAGAACCACTAATCAGGTGGAGAAGAAAGAAACCCTGCCCAAAGGCACCTTCTCTACCTAAACCCATTACGATAGAGGATAGTGATGATACTGAGACTACCACCCCAGCTGAGAGTGAGTCTTTAGAGCAGGAGGGTTTTAAGAAAACTGAATCTACTCAGCCTGAGTCTAAAAAGGCTAAATCTGAAGAACCGGAGGCAGAAAATGCAGTTTCTAGAAAATTTGATTTTGAGGAACCATTCTCTGAAACTCCCTAGACTAAAAATCAAGCTGAGAAGGAACCCCCAGTTTAGGGAACTTTGATAAAATACAAGAATCTGGAGGGTTGAGAGAGTGCTAGATGCCAGATCCCTGAAGTGGAAGACATCTTCCTCAAAGGGTTGATTAGAACAAAAAGAAGATCTACTAGATAGACGGTGGTTCTAGAGAAGAGAGTCATCATCACAGGTTGCCTGGGTATCCTATAGTTGAGAAGAAATTCAGAGATTATGGGCTGGGATGGACTACTAAGAGAGGTAAACCATTTTGCCTTACAGTAGTCTGAGAGTTCTATGCAAACTACCAAGCTAGATTAGAGAGCATGTGAAAGAGTGGAGAGACCACAACATACCAGCCTTTGCTGACCAGAGTTCTAGTTCGTGGGGTAAATATAGATATTTCTGATATGACTATCAGCAGGTTTCTACATGGACCCAACTTCAATCCTTAGGACACAAATCCTATATTCTACCATCGTCTGAGAGTAAGAATGACCAACGTCCTTGGTTAGCTACACTTATAGCTGAGGGAGACCCTTTATGGCTAACCCAACCCAGTGAACGTATTTATAAGGATTCTTTGACTCAAGAGGCAAAATTCTGGTGGGTGTTGTGCGCACCCATTTGATGCCGATCGATGGAGATAATATTCTGGGTGATGATCGAGCAATATTGGTCGCATATCTTGTGGCCAAACTTAAGCTGAATTTTGGGAAGATTATTTCTGAAGAGATCAAGATTCGGGTAACGAGATCTGACACAACTTATCCATTCCCTTGTCTGATTACTAGGCTATGCACAGAGGAAGGGGTACCATATATTGCTAGGATTGATGAGACTTTGTATGCCATCAAGACCTATAACCCTATTCGCTATGAGGAAAATCAGCCAAGGCTAACACTTGATAGAGGGGTGAGGGTTGAGGTGAACCCATTAGTTGCAGGCCCTAGTTTAGTACCTAAAGTTGAGGTGCAAGCTTCTGAGGCTGCTTAAGCAGGCTCAGTTCCTGATGATAAGCCAGGTCCATCAGTTCCTACAGCACCAGCGAAAGCTGCATCTTAGCCTATTGATATCAGATAAGTGGCCAAACAGGCCAGATGGTGTGAGACGAGGCTACGTTTCTTTACTGAGAAGTTTGCTACTTCTGTAGATAAAAGAATCAGGGCTGCTCTTGATCTTTTTGCTACTTTTCCTGCACGGGTTGTAGATTTAGAGAATCATTTTGATGTAATGGCACAGGAGCTGACTGAAGCAGAGCTTGCTGAATTCAGAGTGGCCCTAGAAAAGGTAAAAGATAAGATGGTGGTAGTACAACAACACCAGTTTATGATGCCTACAGGGCAGACAACTGAGGAATCTAAGGATGAACCTCCAATCCTAGATCTCTCTGCGAAGCCAGTGAAAAAAATGAATAAAAACAAAGAAGCAGAAAAAGGTAAGAGAAAGAGACAAGAAGATGATGAGAATGAGAGCAAGGCCAAGAAAAGGGTAAATAAGAAGAAGAAGGAAGAGAAGACACTGCAGGCAGATAATGACTTGACAGAACAGGAGAAGGTGGATCTAAAAAGGGCAATGAAAGCATCCCAAGAGGACAAATAGAAATGGGAAGAAGCACTGCGAGCGAGAGCTATAGGAGCCTCATCTAGTAGAACAGCTGAACCAGAGCAAAGAGAAGCTCCTGATGAGGATAACACTG
>NW_025827347.1:0-1083 GCF_002878395.1 Capsicum annuum | reverse complement strand
TGTAGGTAAACCTGTGGAAAGATCACTGTCGAAATCTGCATAGCAGAATGACCCGCGAACGTGTTTAACAACTGAGGAGTCCGCACGGGAGGAATGCTTCGGCCCTCCACACGAGTGCCTCCTTATAATCCCCAACACACGCGCCCAGCCTGAGCCTCAGGAAACAAATGAACCTCGGCACGGGAAGAGCCAAGGAACACTTAAATTGATAGTTTGCCCCTCGCGCCCCTATCGTGGCATGTGTTGGAGGCATCTGGGTTTTTTATAAAAAAATAACTCTCGAAAATGGATATCTCAGCTCTTGCATCGATAAAGAATGTAGGAAAATGAGATACTTAGTATGAATTATAAAATCTCATGAACCATCGATTCTTTGAACGTAACTTGCACCCAAATCTATTTGACCAAGGTTACGTCTACCTAGACGTCACGCATCGTGTCGCCCTCTCGTATCCTACCTTAATCATGGAGTGAGATGTCGTTGTGAGGCGGATACTGGTCTCCTATATGCCTCGAGCTCGCAAATGGACTAAATTCGAGTCCACATCGATGAATGTTGCGGCAAGTGGCAGTTGTAACTCAACTTTCTTTGTTATCGCGGCTAGAGGCCTTCATGCATTCAGACTCCAGGACCCTATCTCACTTAGAAACTCCGACCGTAAAGCATATTAATAAGTGAAGAAAAGGAAACTTATAAGGATTTTTTTAGTAACGGCGAGCGAACCGGGAGTAGCCCAACTTTAGAATCAGGTGCATCCGTCGTTCGAATTATAGTCTGGAGAAGCATCCTCAGTTGCGAACCGGCCCCAAGTCCCTAGGAGTGGGGTGCTTGACTGGGTGAGAGCCTTGTTGTACCCAGAACCTATCTCACCGTAAGGCACTGTCTACGAGTCAACTTCTTTGGGATTGCAACCCAAATCGAGCGGTGAATTTTGTCCAAGGGTAAATACGGGCGAGAGATAGATTGCGAACAAGTATTGTGATGGAAAGATGAAAAGAACTTTCAAAAGAGAGTCAAAAAGTGCTTGAAATTGTTGGGAAGAAAGAAAATTGGGGCCAGCGATGCACCTTATTGGGATATGG
>NW_025827346.1:0-3102 GCF_002878395.1 Capsicum annuum | reverse complement strand
ATAATTTCTTCACCATAAGTACTTAACACCATATCAAGTAAGCATGACAGTTCACTTTCTTTGTCCTTAAGTGAAAGGATAGTCCAACGACACCTAGGGGTCGTTTTATCTCCTATAAAAAAACTAGAAAGTTGATCTCTAAATGGTATATTTATCATCTAATTTGTATTAAGGATTGTATGTTTGAGACTCAGACCTTCAGTCAGTTCCTATAGCTAAATATTTTGAGAAGTTGTTTCTTAATTCAAAAAAAGTGAGAATGATATTTAAGTTTCTAAATTCATTGTGGTTTTCGCTTAGTTATGATGTTTTAGGGGAGATATTAATTTATTTCTCTTAAAACAAAGATGATTTTTGTCCGGGGAAGGGTCACTGGTAAAGTTGCTGCCATGTGACCAGGAGGTCATGGGTTCAACCCTTGGAAACAGCCTGTGGCAGAAATGCAAGGTAAGACTGCGTACGATACACCCTTGTGGTGGGGTCCTTCCCCGGACACCGTGCATAGCGGTAGCTTTAGCGCACTGGGCTGCCCTTTTTTTTTATTTGTTAATATATAAGTTGAAGTGAAAATAAAAGGTATAGTTTGAGTCTTTCTGTAAGCCAGGGATAATCAACTAGTAACCAAGGTTGTTGCCTTGCGGCCAATGAAGTGGGGTGGAAATCATGGGACGGAGACCATGTAATTTTCAAAAAAAACGAGGTGATTTCTTCGTGTAGACGGAATAACTCGCTACCAGTTTGTAGGTACACAGAGAATTGTCGAGGTGTGTACAAACTGCCCGGAACACAAGTGTTAAAACGATAACAACCAACTTATATGTACCTTGTTTTCACTAGGATATCAGCATTCATTGGTACTGAGTACTTACTGCTGTACTGCAGTATCAAGCAATTGGTTCAAAGTTCATTATATTCTGTCTTTTGTTATATGATCGATCCAACGCCATAATAACACCGCAGAAAGTAGCAACGCGTACCACAGACCTATAGACCACCAGTAGAAAAAACCCGGATATTATAGTGTGCATTTGCAGTTCCTAACGATTATCTTGCTGATGTATCTACAAGCATATGTTCACATAAGTCTGTTCATCTTACTAAACTATTAGAAATTATTGTTCAGATAAACCGTCATCTCTTTTTTTCGCATTTTGATATAATCTATCATCGTATCAATTTCAGGGATTAGATTACATTGTTGTTGAGGCACGAAAGCATAACATTCGATTAATCCTCAGCCTCGTAAACAACTTAAAAGCTTATGGTGGCACTGCTCAATATATTAGGTGGGCGCAAGAAGCAGGTACAAACGTATCTACATCAAGAGATGCATTCTTTACCAACCCAACGATCAAAGCGTACTACAAGTCTTTTGTCAAGGTATGTTCAGCGTTAGCCAGCTTCTTTCTACTATATATTTTAGTGTGATTAAATAAGCACGTGATAATTCGTTACTCTTTTTTGGGCACGATAGGCTGTTGTGACGAGAAAAAACTCTATAAGTGGAGTTAAATATTCGGAAGAACCAGGCATATTTGCGTGGGAACTCATAAATGAGCCTCGTTGTGAGTCCAGTAAATCAGCTTCTGCTCTCCAGGTTAGTTTTTCGAATTATACTGCTTGCTAGTGAGATTTCGCCTCTCAATGACACTAGAAAAACGGCGATTTTGAAGCAAGGAATATAAAGCATCTGGCAGAGATTACTCAGTTGCAATCATGTCACCCCGGAACTACAGTAACATTTCTTCCTTATGACTTCTGTTTGTGCGAATTAGTTTGCATATCGATAGTCGTGGGATAGCAGTGGCGGAGCTAGGAATTTGACGAAGAGTGTGCAAATTTTCTTTTCAGTTGTGTTAAGGGTGTGCAAAATACACACTCATAATAGCTAACGTTTAGCCTATATACACAACATAATTTTCCGACAAAGGTAGGTGGTTGTGCACCTTACCACCCTTTGATATAGGTGGCTCCGCCCATGTGGGATAGTACATAAAGCAGGTTTTACTCGTCACGCTGCATCTAAGGTCAAACCTTTCTATAACCATGTTCTCTGAACGATCCATACTAGATCTGATCAACTGCCCATCTTTGTCACAGTAGAGTCTTTCAGTGGCACGTTTCGGTCCTCCGCTCTCGCGGCCCGCACCAAACCCATGCTTTACCCCTAGATGTCCAGTCAACTGCCGAACATTTTTTGGCTGTTATAGAGAAATGTTGTTATAGAGAACATTTAACATAACATAACATAAAAAAATTGGTTCCGTTATAGTGAAATGTTGTTATAGAGGATGATTGTCGTAGAGAGGTATGATTTTAGTACTTCCTTTCTTCTGCTTGAATGGTAACTTCATGAACAGGCGTGGATAGGGGAGATGTCTGAATTTGTCAAAAGTTTGGATCAGAAGCATCTTGTGACTGTTGGACTCGAGGGGTTTTACGGTGTGGAAAAAACCGGAGGTGTTGGATCGAACCCAGGGAAATGGGCTGCATCACTTGGAGTGGACTTCATTGAGAACTCTGCGATTGACAACATCGACTTTACTTCCGTTCATGCTTACCCCCACAGTTGGTTAGTTAGTTAAGTTGCGTAAATTTATTCAAAATCGGATAAATCGTAAAGTAGTATAGCAAGAAGTTTATGTTTGTTATGTCCTTTTGCAGGATCAAAGGTATAAATCCAGACGCGAAAGTAGATTTTCTATCGCGTTGGATTGATTCTCACATTGATGAAGCTGAAAAGATCCTTAAGAAGCCGGTTCTTTTCACTGAAGTTGGTTTCCCTTCGAGTGTACAGAAGAACAACGGCTTATACGACAGAAATATTTTTCTGAAAATAGTCTACGACAAGATTTACGAGTCAGCAAAGAAGAGGAAAGCCGGTGCAGGAGCCTTAGTTTGGCAATTATTGGTGGAAGGAATGGAACGATATGGTGACAAGTTCTCGTTTATAGCCTGGAACCATCCCTCGACCTATAAACTGATGGTACAACAATCTTGCTGACTACTCAATACATCTACTCAAGGTCTCACACAAAAAAAACTCAATAAAAACCATCCTTGTTTGGCTAATGCATCTTAAACATGAATGTCTTTTTATTC
>NW_025827345.1:0-2037 GCF_002878395.1 Capsicum annuum | reverse complement strand
TACGTATCACACTATAACAACTTAATTTTTAGTTTTTTTTGTGAATTATTTATTTCTATGTGATTTGACCCTTTTGTCTCTCCCCATAGTTGTTTTGTGCTATTTTTGGGATGCGAAAATGATTGCATAATTTTTAATGTACTTTGGTGTGATTTATGCGAGTTTATGGTTTTTGATGGCTTGAAAAAACTTATAGTTATTGCGATTAATATTTATTAATCTATATGTTGAATGACAAAATGGACTGTAATACCCCGAGAATTCAAACCGATAGTAGAACCATACTTTAAACTCATAAAAAATAAATTTTAGTGATTTGGTAGTTTTATGATCAAGTTTTATATGTATTAAGGCCTCAAATATGTCCTTGCTATTAGGCGAATAAAAACATCCCTACTGATTGAATTCTTGAGAAAGATATTGGGACAGTCAACTTCAAATGAGTATATATTTCGTTATACTATGAATTTCTGATATCATGACACACCAACATATATATAATTGAATTATCTTTCTAACGATACCAATTTCACCAAAATTCATTATCGGGGTAAAAAGTTATGGTCATTTTACAGTGAGCTATCCGGACTGCCAAAGTGCGACGGGAAGGCTGACGGACCATCGTGCCAGCGACGAACCGTCGCCCAAACCGTCGCAATTGAGGCATTAATAAGCCCATTTTATGGCCATAAAGTGATGCTTTGAGGTACGTTCCATCCCTGGGGCGACGGGTCATCGCCCAAACCGTCCCGCACCTCCGTTTAGTGATTAAAGGCCATTTTTAAAGGTATTTTTGGGTTTTTTCCACCCTTTTTAACACCTAATTACATCAAATTAAAATACATAACTTCATATTCATCCATAGCATTGAAATTAGGGTTTCTTTCAAGATCAACCCCCAAGAACAAGGTTCAAACCCTTCTTCAAGAAAACTCAAGAATCAAAACATCACCATTCAAGAACCTTCAAGAAAAGACTCCAAGAATATTCTCAAGGCTTCAAAAGTCAACTTGTTCCATTGAATCAAGCCAAATAAGGTATGTGGAGTTTGAACAAGAATAATTCTTTCGTTCTTGTGCCCAAGGATTTGATTTTTATTAAAGAATTTCATGTTTTTCAAAGTGGAGATTATACCTAATTTACTTTGTTTTGAATTTATGAAATTATAAGTTGTTCAAGTCTTAAAATTGCATGTTATTTCACTTATTTATATTTGAATTTGAGAATTTATGCCATGAATTGCACATCCCTATGATGATTTGATATTGCCAAGTGTTTCTAAGATAATGTCAAGATTTAAGCTTTATTATAAAGTTGTGGTCATTTGAGTATATATATTTATATATGAGTTTAAGACTCAAGAAAGAATTTTGATGTTTCATGAATAGTATGTTGTTGGTATGCTTTAACAAATAAGTATCTTTATTTTTAAAGAAAGATTGATCATTGATCCTAAGCTAAGATAGGAATCCACATTATTTTGATATAAGGCAAAGAGAGGCAAAGTTGGCTTCTATTATACATTATTGTACTAATTAAGGTGGATTTTCCTAAAATTTGTGAGCCTAAGTATGGGAGTAGTATTGAGCACCGAGTTGGGTATGATTCCAAGGTCTCATGCCCTAGAACTACGATCCACCGTAGGATTATAATTTACCCCAAGTGGGTTAATATAGTGATCACTAAAGTTAAAGTTCTATTCTGATGGCAAGGGTAGAATAGCTCTCCCCAACGTGGACAAGACATTGAACTCCATGTCAGTTCACATGGTTTATGTCGGTTAGAAGAAACTCTCAAGTTTCCAGAGTCTCCAAGTCTCCAAAGTTTTATAGTCCTAAAGTCCCCAAGTCCTTGTGTTCCTAAAGTCCTATCCTCCTCAAGATAAAAGCATAAATTTCAAAAGTTATTGTTTTCAGATTCTTTTTTGCTTACAAGCTTTGAGAATAAGAGGAGAATACAGATTTTAGAACTAAGTATAATGACTCACGAGATTTATGCTATATGTT
This sequence comes from Capsicum annuum, assembly GCF_002878395.1. Lineage (NCBI taxonomy): Eukaryota > Viridiplantae > Streptophyta > Magnoliopsida > Solanales > Solanaceae > Capsicum > Capsicum annuum. Next base: position 31 of record NW_025827345.1, on the reverse strand, counting down.
TCATTATTCATGATTTATGAGATTTAGATTT
>NW_025827344.1:0-1196 GCF_002878395.1 Capsicum annuum | reverse complement strand
ATGGACCCTTTCCTTTGACATTGGTCACATATCTTCACGAACTCATACGCATCATTGATCACCTGAATGGTGACCTCCAACTTGGGAAGCATGGCTTGCTTCAAATACACTTAGCATTTCCATTTCTAGGATGCACCGTCTAATAATACCATATGAACATCACGGTCAAAGATACGACTTATCCCAGAAGTAATGGGTCACGTCATGAAGAAACTTTTTCCTTTGAGAAAAGGAAAGATTTTCTGGTACCACCTAACTTACCACATAATTCGCAAAGTCAGCATACCAAGGGATTTTTTTGAACACTGCAGCCAATACTTTGTCATCAAGAAAGGAATCATCAATCTCAAGCCTATCTTTTACAGCTTTCTTGCCTTCGAGTTTGGATAGGTGATCAGCCACTTGATTCTCACATCCCTTACAATCCTTAACCTCGAAGTCAAATTCCTGAAGTAGAAATACCCACCAGATCAACCTTAGTTTAGTATCCTTCTTCGCCATTAGGTATCTTAAGGAAATGTGTTTAGTGTGTACTACTACCTTGGTACCTAGCATAGATGCCCAAAACTTCTCAAAAGCATACACCACTGCTAAAAGTTCCTGCTCTATGATGGTGTAGTTTTTCTGAGCTCCATTCAGTGCTTTGCTGGCATAGTAAACTGGATGAAATAATTTGTCCTTCTTTTTCCCCAACACAGCTCCAAGGGCAACACCACTTTCATCACACATTATCTCAAATAATTTTGACCAGTCCAGTGCAAGAATGATAGGGGCCTCAACTCGCTTCCTCTTAAGGCATTCAAATGCCTTAATGCAATCAACGTCAAATAAGAACTTAGTTTTGTTCTCTAAAATTTTTCAAAGTGGATTTACAATTTTATAGAAGTCTTGTACAAACCTCCGATAAAACACAGCATGTCCAAGGAAACTACTCACCACTTTTACTGAGATGGGAGGTGGTAGCTTCTCAATAACCTCTACCTTGGCTAGATCGACCTCTATCCTTTTTGCTAAAATTTTGTGCCCGAGAACAATGCCCTCCTTCAATATGAAGTGGCATTTTTCCCAATTAAGCACAAGATTGAATTCCACACACCTCTACAAAGCCTTACTCAAGTTCTCTAGATATAGCCCAAATGAATCTCCAAACACAGAAAAATCATCCATGAACACCTCCAAGGTGTCCTCAACCATAT
>NW_025827343.1:0-4022 GCF_002878395.1 Capsicum annuum | reverse complement strand
GATATCTTGCATTAGATTACCCATCTGTTGCTTTGGTTCTTTGAACTCGACTCCTAACAGATTAGCCATCTACTGCAAATTATGCAATGGATGTGTAATATGATGTAATATATTGTTAATCCATTGTGACATACAGATCATCTATTACATAACATGTAACCCAACAGATTACCCATCTTGTGCAACTAGTGCAATAGATTGGTAATCTACTGTGACAGATGATTAATATTTTGCAATAGATTATCCATGTATTTCTCTGGTTCTCTGAACCTGACTTAAATGGATTTTAACCATATACTACAAACTATGCAGCAGATGGGTAATCTAATGCAACATATTGTTAAAATGTGTCAGAAGCTGACTATGTTAAAATATAATCCAATTGTGAAAATTATTATATTATGTGATTAAATGTATATGTCTTTTTTATAGGTTGTGAATCTATGGATCGTGCCTACTCAGCAGGAGTCGGTGATGACTTCTTATATTACTCTAGGTCATTTGATACTATAGCAGACTCAACGATGGAGTTAACAAAGAAGGAATCGGCTGAAGCAACAGCAATTAGAAGAGCATTTAGGCAAGGTTATCCTAGATTTAAGGCCCTTCATGACCAACCTACTAAGGCAGATTTGGGTGCTTCTTCTGGTGGAGTTTTTGGTATTGGTAGCAGGCATGCTGATGCTACTACCACTCGTGATGATAAGCATGTTGATGCTCAAGAAAAGTTAGATATATTTTAAAACACCCCTTTTCACCCTTACACAGGTCTCTCTCACTCCTCTCCACCCTCGTGTTCTTGTTGCAAATATGAAAAGTGCAAGGACAGCTAGGATAAACTCTTTGAAAAAGTAGAGGCTATCTCTAAAGTTGTCGAGGAATTCAAATTCAAGAGGGGTGTCACACCATCCAAGAAGGTGAGGGATCCATATATTTCTACAGTATTGGTGAGGAGGAAGAAAAGAGCAATTAGTGACATACTTTCTGGTCAGAAATCAAAAAAATTGCAACTCCTCCATCTCCAAAAGCTGTTGAAGTTTAGGGTCCATTCAAGAAGGTGGACATATATGTGGAACTTGGTGCCAAAGAGAAGAGGGATCTGCGACAGGACAAGAATGCCAAGCCACGCATGCCAGATTACCCCAATCCTCCCTTTTCCCCCAAGACTTCCAGACTATGACAGATATGCTTATGCAGTACGAGGACAAGACATGTTTAATTTTCCTAACCTAGCCTTCTAATCTACCCTGTGAAGAAAAAGCTACACAACATATGTGAAATCTATTGCAATAGTTGGGTATTCTGGTGCAACTGGTAGTGGTTTTTTATAACTTCTTATCCATCTGTTGCATAAGTTAAGTAGGATTATTAATTATGAGAACTCTATCCAATAGATGGACCATCCATTGCATCTTTATACTTACTAACCTATTTAAAAAATTGACTTATTATATCATAACATATTGACAAAATTCTCAGCCTCATGAGGAAAAGGCAATTATTGTACCCAAAAGATGATTACGCTACTGATAGGATAATAGACCTAGAATTCTATAAGAAGCTCAAGGATAGGTATGTTCAACTCAATACTGATGTGTTAGCCTATGGCGCGGGACTTGATTTCGTAGTTTCTGCACTGGACTTGGAGGAAGAAGAAATGATAAAATATGGTAGAGGGAAGAGGCCAAATCTACATGGCAAGAGATTAACCGAGGCAAAGAGGAATCTTGCAGTCATTAGTGTGAATGGTATACATTATTGGACTATTGAGATACTACTCGAGGAGGGAAAGATCAAAGTTTATGATTGCAATGAACCTGCCATCAACGAGGTCGATCTTTTTTTCCTCGTGTAGCCACTAATGGAGCTGTTTCCCATCTTGTTGAGAGAGGGTAAACTGATGAATCATTTGCCAAAGAAAGTGTTGATGAAGAAACCATGGGATTGTGAAGGTCGAAATAAGGGCATGACCTTCCTAAAAAATGGTATCGGTTACGCGTGCGGCCGTACACTCTTGCACATATTGAATATTTGCTGACCAACACAGAAATGACCGAGCTAACGACCTTTTTGTGTGACAAAGCTGTGGTAAACCTGCAATAGGTCTAGGCTTATAGGTTACTAACTGGACACTTGTAGCCTGTGTATATAGAAGAGCCTGTGAAATAATAATTTTTAAGTTTAAGTCACCCTTCACCTTACTTTAAATTACATGTGCATGTAGTTGCAATAATTTTTTTGTGATGAAAGTTTAGATTTTTATTATACAATATATTGTCAATCTGTTGTAAAATATATTCTATCTACTCTGGCAGATAGTTTATCTGTTCCAATAGGCTGGTCATCTATTGCATTATGCTGATGTTATTTCTATCTAATATAAGTCTATTCTATTGCAACAGTGGGAAGACCTGTTTGATAATTTCCAACAGATGACCTAAATTGTACAATATATGCCTAAATCTATTTGATATTTTTCAATGATTACGCTTGAATATCCGTGTGCTCGACAACACCAAACCAGTAGCAAATACACCACCATGAAAATTTTAGAAATTTGGCTTGAATATCTATGTGCCCAACAACACCAAACCAGTAGCAACAACGGAAACAATGTAGTATCTTCTTTCTCAGTTTTGTTTCTCTTCAAAAGCCTTGACTTTGTTCAACAAACCCTAGATTACATGATTTTCTTGTGAAGGGTGTCATTATTCATAAAAATCAAAGTAATCGCATCCACCCAATTTCTATAAAAACAAGAACACAATTACAAAATAAGAATACAACCTACGATCTAGATTTTGTTGAGTCCAAGAAGTCTTTAACATAGCTTTATGACCACTCTTACAATATCAAAAAATTTTATCACAAAAAATAGTGGAAGATGCGCTCAACATTGTCAAGGTCGGTTGGAAAAATGAAAAAAAAGATGAAGAAAAGAAAGACTAAATGTAAATAATTTGAAGAATTTGGATAGATAAAAAAGATGATGATGAATAAGAAGATTTGGGAATTTAGGGTTAAATTAAAGGAAAAAGAAGAATATATAAGAAAATGGGGGGGAAAATGATTGTTGGGGGCTAAATGATGGCAAGTCAGCAAAAAGTACCAAACTGACACATTTGATGCCTATTTTATTTTACGTGTTTAAAATGAACACTGACTACTTGATGCCTATTTTATTTTAGGTGTGTGAACTAAACACTGTTGATGGGTTCCGCCTTTTTTATTTCAATTCACTTTCACTTTTTTATATGTAGTAGTAATTTTTTATGTCCAATGAAAGTTGAATTTTTATAATGTAACAGATTCTCCATCTATTGTAACAATTATTCTACATGTTCTAACATATAGTTTATCTATTGCAATAGGTTAGTTATCTATTGCATTATGTTGATGTTTCCATCTAAGTCTATCTGTTGCAACAGTGGGAAGACCTGTTTGATAAATTCCAAAAGATTACCTACCTGTTGCAACATATGTCTAAATCTGTTTGATATTTTCCAACAGATGTGTCATCTGTTGCAACAGATTCATTATCTGACACATATGTTGCAATATTTGAATCTAGTGTTCCATTTCAATTAATAATTTCAAATCTAAAAAAAAATAAAATTCATACATAAAATAAAATAAATCGAAGCCTTCAGAAATTAGCTGAAATAAAATAACAAATAAATGAAGTATAAAAAAATTATTATGGGTACAGATCTTAACAAATACATCAACAATAAAAGTATTGATGCCAAGGATTCCTAAGGAGGGGTGAGGTTATTACTTTGATACATTCAAGCAATAAAGATCTACTCAATATGGACAAGTTTTTCTTCATCCGGTGCTATGGAATTTGGTTTTGTTCGTCGTGGATATTTATTGTCTCTTACGTATGATTTCTCCGCCTTCTGTTCTCCGTATTTCCATAAAAATAGTAGCATATTATTAATGTTGTTCAACAGTAGCTTCCATATCCACCTGAAAAGATAGAATTGGTCAATGCTAATCACGGAGATACGACAAAATGG
>NW_025827342.1:0-5801 GCF_002878395.1 Capsicum annuum | reverse complement strand
TTTTTTCGATCATATTTAAATAAACTAAAAATCAAAAGAGTACAATACATGCGTGAGTAACTTTCCATGGATACAAAATAAGAGTGTTTGGATTAATGGCTAGATATCTGAAAGAATCACATAATTAAATAATTAAATGTTGATTCACATAATTTGACAGAAATAATATGTGTGTGTGCGTATATAAATACACACACACTCACATACTAGGGAGAATATGATACATGTTAGCACAGACTCAATATGAAGAACATTTTTAGGTTAACTAGTGTAATTTATAATACTTTTTACGTTATTTTTAAATAATATATGTCATACCCTCTGTCTCAATTTATGTGGTATTAATATATTTTTAAGAGTTAACTAAATTGTTTACATATTGTTTTAAATATTTTAAATTATTAATTATTGTGATTTATAATACTTTTTCTTCTGTCGTAATTTAAGTGGCGGTAATAAAATTTCGAGAGTCAACTAAATTATTTTAAGTCTTTTTAATTATTTTAAGTTTTCAATTATTATTATTTATAATTATTTTATGTAATTCTTAAATATATAACAAATTAAAATTAAAAATAAAATAAGAAAATACAAAAGAAAATATCTAAGTAGGCAACACAAGCAAACATGTGGATTTGTTGCATGCTTATTATCCTTGTGAGGTAATAAATCACAAATACCAACTTAAGTGGCACAATGCTTAAATAGTCATAATAATTAATTAAGGGTGATATAGTAAAATCACGATTGAATCAACAAAGTAGAGCTGCCTGTTTATCATCCTTTATAAGTGAGACAATAAATTATAAATGCCACTTTAAGTGACACAATGCTTAGATGATTATAATAATTAATTAGGGGTGATATAGTAAAATCACGATTGAAACGGTGAAGCAGACATGTATTAAATGACTTACAATAACTAATTAGAAGTGATATAACAAAATTATTATACAAAATACTTGTGAAATTTTTTTTAAGTGGGTCTCATATAAAACGTCAAGTTAATTTTAAATATCAAGAGTTAATTTATTATTTTATATTTATTTTACCTTTTCTATTAAATATTATTAAATTTTTAATATTTATATGACTTATAATAGTTAATTAGGAGTGATATTTAGTAAAATTACGGTTGAAGCAGCTGAAGCAGACATGTCATAAGTATCAGTTTTTTATTTTTTAACTAAATATTATTAATTTTCTAATACATAAATATCTTATAATAATTAATTAGAAATGATATAATGAAATCACGGTTGAAGCAGTTGAAGCAAGCAACACAAGCAGACATGTTGAAACCTTCTCTTCTATAATATAGAAATATATACACATATACATACATATCAAACTCAAACACTCTTGTCTTGTATTAAGGTAGATGTACTCACTCATATGTTCGACATTTTTTGCATCTTTATGTACCTAAATATGACTAAAAAGGGTTAGCACCATTAAGAATTTCGATCTGAGAATGAAAAAAAGTCATTCTAGATATATAAAATATTAAAATCACTGCATAAGAAAGCAAATGAGATATCTATTCTGCATGAGATAGAAATCGATCAAATTATTTTTACTCTTGGAGAAAGACTTTTTTTTCTTGGTCATTCTAACCCACTCTAAAGAACGAGTAAAACACAATTAGCTTGGACATACAAGAAATGTTGTTCGTCCGTTTAAGATTTTTAGGGTAAGATAAATCATCTTTCTTTATCCTGGGTTAGAGTAGGTCAAACTACAATATTGTTTTCTTCAGAAGTGAAAATAATTAAACCCATTTTCATATCACATAGAATAGATAATTCTTTTGCTTTCTTACATAGTGATTTCAATCTTTCTATCTAGAATAATTTATTTTAATTTTCGGATCGAGACTTCTAGTGGTCATAACATTTTTTTGATCATTTTTAAATACACAAAAAAGTAAAATAGTACAATAAATGAGTAACTTTTTGTGGGTACAAAATCAGAGTGTTTGGCTTAATGGTAAGATGTCTGAAAGAATCACATATATAAACTCCCTCCATCCCATTTTATGTTTCGTCATTTTCTTTTTGGTTCATCTTAAAAAGAATGCCACCTTTTCTTATTTGGTAACTACTTAAAGATACAATTTCACCTTAACCCTTATTGATCCCACTTATAAGTTCCCACTTAATTAAAGATATAATAGTATATCTTTTAATGAAGGAAAATTTGATAAACATCACCAAGTCTTTTCTTATTTCTTAAACTCCGTGACCGATCAAATTATGCCACATAAAATGAGACGGAGGGAGTAATTGAAAGTTAGTTCACATAATTTGATCAAAATATGACCAAATTTAGAAATAAACTAATTACACAATCTGATCATTAAGGTATTTTTATTACTTTTTAAAAGTTGTAGTATTCTTAAACTCAATCTTAAAAATACGAGATTAAATTATCTTATTCTCATAATAATAATATTTCGAGCTGACAAGTGCAAATTATTAACTTTTTACACATCTTAGGTGTATTAAGCATGTGTTTACAACATTTGGTGCAGTTTGAAGTCATGATTTCAATACCAAATTCTCCAAAAAAAAATATGGTTCAAAATTTCAAATTGTGATTTCAATTTTTAAAATATAATATTAGAATCATAAATTTCTATTTTATAAAAAAGACCCATCATTGTAAATTTGTAAAAAAAAAAGACTCATATTTGACCCCAAGAGATTGACCAATACTATGTGAATTTTTTTGTAAAGAACAATTAGTTACTACTTTTGAGACTAGTAAATCTTTATAAAATTATGTAGCTATAGAAGTTTGTAATCACAAATATTTCTATTTATAAAAAGAATAGGGAGATATGTGATTTATCAATGCCTCATCTTAAAATATCTTGTTTATAGAGTATGATTTGCTCATTTGGTAAAATTCTATAGGAATTTGAAAATTTTTGATAGGTTTCGCAACATGTGGAATTTTCATGTTATGAGAAAAAAGACAACTTAAGAAATTCAAATTGCATGTCCAATCAAAACTATAATTTTTCATTTCCCACACAGTGTCCAGTACTCACATTGAAGCCCAACTAAATTTGAATTTATGCCGAGAAGTCTCACACTGGAATAAAGAGTACCCTAAATAAAGGAGACTGCATACACAAGGAACTCAAATTCGTGGCCTCTGGCTAAGGATGAAGGAGTACTTATCACTCCACCACAACTCTTATGGTCAAACTACAACTTCTAATCCATTGAGTTGGGGTGATAATTCAAATCAAAGTCAATGTCCATTATTTAACTGTGCACAATGTAATCTCCTAGTCGTGTTAAACTATTTGAAGGAGTATCGCCAGGCTCCAGTAATGACCTTGCAAATGATTTTGTAAATTTTTCTTTTTTTAACCCTCCTTTTAGTTTTCAAACATGATTTATTACTTACAGGGGTGGGTTGTCACGATCCAAACCAGAGCCTAGTCGTAATGGTATCTCAATCCCACCGTGGGTGAAAGACCACCCCCTTAGCCTAACCTCCAAAGCACAATATAACAAACAGTGGAAGCCAACCAAAATAGTAAATAAATAGATGAATCAAATGAAATCTAAGAGTCTAAACAAGACAACTAATCGTCCTAATACTGTCCACAAAAGACTCAAAAACCAGAAACCTATAGTTCCCTCATCTAAGATCTCTAAGGAAGAGGATCAAGTTGCGAACAAATTAATGCACTATCTCCCTTTGACCCTTTGAGCGAAATACGACAAAAGAAAAGGAAGGAAAATCCTTGGACCGACTTCATCAAATACCAAACTAGGTCAGGACATGCCCCCGACCATGACCAAAGAGAATTAACAATTCCTAAAATATGAAAAAGTAATAATGAAATGGCAGGGCTTTTCGAAAGATGAAGGCTCACCACTTCACAGCAACTCAACCTATATACCATACCACCTAACACTGCACATGAGTAACAGAAAAGCCTTTGGACCCTACATTATGAAATGATGCAGTGTCCAAGAATGGTCAGTGGGGCAAGTACTGGCATGTAACTCAGTGAAAAAGGAATAAAAGAATTCCATTGTCAAAGAAACCAATCAAAACCATATGCATAACATTTAAATATACAAATATAGGATGCCAGGATAAGTACAAGGGTCATGAACATGAGAGTTTAAAATATTAACCTAAACTGCGTAGCTTGCTCTGTCCTAAAGGCACCCAGGGGCTATATGGGTCTATGTTCTCCTGCTGGAAGGGCCCTAGTGCATGTTAGCCACACATACAGAGAAAATCGAGAAAAGGCTAAATACACCAAGGCGATATCCATCCAAAATTTAAAGTATACACCAAGCACACGGTCACATAAATCCCTACATCAACAAATGTGGTTTCCAGTGTTGGTCCCCCCGCGGGACCTACACCTTCACGATGAGCTACACAATTCCCTTTAAGCCCAGATTAAAATGATTTTCACATAATCCAATAATTTACCATGGAGTCTTTATCAAGGCATTTTTTCAATTTGGTATCATCATACAAATATACTTTCAAGATTATATAATGATGCCAAAACAATCCATGTAACCATTAGACTCCCAAGTTCCATTTAAAATCCAAACCATGGCTACCAAAAACCTTCAAAAATTATTTTTATCCATTTATCCTTTGATGCAATAAAATATATTCAAAAAATAAGTTAAATCATGCAATTATCCAGATTCGAGATCAAGTTCACAATGTGGGTTGATGACACGATCCGAACTGGGACCTTGTCGTAATGGGCAATCCCAAGCCCACCGATACTGGAGACCGCCCCCGATACCCAACCAAACCAACTAACATATATCCCGAGTCGGATGAACTCCGAACATATAACAAGATAATGTATTTACCAATGTGGTGACTTTGAGATAAGTCTATATCCGAGACCAACCCAACCAAGTCAATCTACCCAATAACCGAAACCAACGATCTAAGCCAACCAATAACCATGACAAACCATAAGCCAAAACCAAGATAATATACTAACGTATATTTACTTTATATATATATATATATATATCTATTTAACATAATATGATCAAACCATACCCAAGTTCACAGTTGTCTATACAAAGCCTCTAGACCAAATCGAAGAGTACCTAGTCGGGACATGCCCACGACATAGCCATAAACCAAGTCTTATGAAAGACAAAAATACATAAAGTAATCCATGACATGAAATAAATGCCTTCCGAACTATGGAAGCTCACCACTTTAATCCAATAGCTGATACCAAATCCGATCACTAAGCAAGAGGAGTATTCCTGCATCGCGTGGCCCGAGGATGGGTTAATGGGTGAAGGCTAGCATGTACTCAGGATTAGGATAAAATAATGCCATCCAGTATAACCAATTAAAACCATTCATATGCATACAACCCATACAGACACACACACACATATATATAACCATGTAGGGAAAGAAAATCGAGTTTAACATGCATTTCAAACCATTAACCTCATGTCGGCAAATATGAGTTTCTAGTGTTTGTTCATTGAACTCTCACCTTCACGGTTACCTATCACACCTCACCATTATTTCCCAACTAAAACCATTTCTAACCAACCAATCTATTACTTGATTTATTATTTACCAAGGCTATTAATAGTGGTATCATCATACCGATTATAACTTGTAAGTATTGTCCTTAGCCAAACCTTAAGATATCAAGGGACTCCCATGTTCCCATAGATCACATTATCAAGTTAACTTGGTGGAGTCCAATGTACCCCGCAAGTGAGCCGTTATTAGATTAGCTTGGGGGAATCCCATGTACCCCA
>NW_025827341.1:0-4637 GCF_002878395.1 Capsicum annuum | reverse complement strand
CCTACTCCCATCTGAAAGACTCTGAACTGATTAACTGAGTTAAACTGATATTAGTGGTATTTTCTAGGTGAGCTAAACTGAATTTACTGAGTTCCATTGACTGACGGAATATACTGAGTTCTAAGGATTGACTGAGAATACTGTAGCTTCTAAGATTGATAAGGGAAACTGAGGTTACTGAGATTACTGAGTACTGAGATCACTGAGATTACTGAACTATTGAGATTATTGAGATTTTTCGGTTTTCCTGAGTCACATGACTGGATGAGTTCTATGGATCATGCCTTGACTGAGAGTATCGTGAAAATATGGCATGGCTCTAGGCACACAACTAATATTTTGGGTACAAGTACCCCCAGGACTCGATGGAAAGAAACTAACATTGCATGACTTACTTGAACACATGACTAACATCATAATCCATAATCCATATACTGAAGCACTTCATCAAACATATGATATGCATAAACTTGTACATAATTAGGGATTTCATGATATCATACTAGTTGGGCACTTTTCCTTCATATAGGTATTTAATAAAACACATGGTAGGCATGGTACATATAAACATCATTATACCACAATTAAAAATCATAATTCAACTCTAATTTCATCATCCTAGGGTTTAATCATAGATTCACATAAATATACATCTATACAAATCAATTTCAAACAACATTGATCACCCAACATGGATTTGAATTCAATTGATCATTCTCAACATAAACAAAACAAACCCAACATGAAATTCATAAAGAAATCCATAAACTTTAATTTAGAAAAGAGATCCTTGGAATTCATGGACGAAAAGAGTCCATGAATGAACACTATCCATACCTCAAAAGCTTGAATTTTGAAGGAGGTTAACTTTTCTTGAAGGTTCTTGAATGGTGATGCTTTGATTCTTGAGTTTTCTTAGAGAAAGGTTTAAATCTTGTTCTTGGGTTTTGATCTTGAAAGAAATCCTAATTTTGATGTTATGGATGAATGAGGAGTTATATGCTTTGATTTGACATGATTGGGTATTAAATAGGGTGGAAAAAGACTCAAAAATCCCTTTAAAATGGAGTTTCTACGTTGTTTCGGACAAAACTGACGGTCTGAGTGACGGACCGTCACTCTAGTGACTAACCGTCACTCTAACCATCATTTTAGGCCAGAAAATAGCCTTACTGCTTCATTTATGACGGCCAAAGAGACGGTCCATCGCTGACTAGACGGTCCGTCAGCTTGTCCGTCGCTCCTGGATAACTCTCAGTAAAACGACCATAACTTTTAACTCTGATGCCGGATTTTGCCAAAATTGGTATCGTTGGAAAGATAATTCAATTATATATCTGTTGGTGGGTCATGAGATCAAAAATTATTTGTAGAATAGGATATATGCTCATTTGAAGTTGACTAGGGAAATATCCTTCTCAAGAATTCAATCGGTAATAGATGTTTTGATTCGTCTATTAGCTAGGACGTATTTGAGGACTTAATATACATCTAACTTGATCATAAAACTACCAAATCAATATAATTTATTTTTCATGAGCTTGAAGCATGGTTCTACTATCGGTTGGGATTCTCGGGGTATTACATTAGTCTTATTAGTCAACCACATTATTAACTTAAAAATAACTTTTTGAACACAGTCCTGTATGTTCTGCCTCTTATTTATCTCTGTTAAATAAGCTTGAAATTGCATAAATGCTCAAGATCCAAAAGTTGTGCCAGAATTTTAAACTATAGCATATATACGAAAGTTGTAAACAAAAAGTTGTCAAATGGCTTGGTTCACAAAGAACTCAATATTGGTATCTATTTAAACTGCAGGTAACAAAATATCAAGTGATGATAAAACTTAAAAGGCATACATGTACTCGATTTGAAAACTCATTAATAACTTGAAATCGGAAATATATAGATAGTGGTACACTAGAGATATTCCTCTTATTGTTGGAAGATGGTGTATGGTGGCTCTACGATCAAGTGGTACGAATACCACAGTCTGATCCAAAACATAGAGGGCCTGTCAATGCTTCTTCCCACTTACAATACACTAGAGAAGCGCATAACTAAGAACATATCTCTCGAAAAGAATTTGTCTACCAAAAATGCATCTAAGCTGAAAGTACGCAAACCTGCTCGTCAACTCAGGGCCAGTAAAGATGCTAGACATTCAAGTCGTACTTTGCTCGTTATCTATATTTGTGACTGGTGGATGAAGGGGATGGTTGAAAAGAAGAATGGAGGGACGGCTGGTGTTGTTTTTGCCACCATTGGTTGCATTAGGAAAGGAGGCAGTGGACATGGAGAGAGGAGCAGCGGATCGTCAGTGCCTAAACCGTGGTGGTTGGATAAAGTTGTTGAGTCCGCCGGCAGAGACAGCTAGAGTCAATGGCTTTGGCGGCTGCATGGCTGTTGTTCAGCAGTGGAAAACCTCAGGAGGAGAAAAACGGCTTAACGATGGTCGCCGGTGAAGGCGATGGAGGCGGCATTGGTTGTTTTGGTTTTAGAAAAATAGAAAGTGTAGAGAGAAAGAAGAGAGAGAATATAAGGAGAGAGGTAAATATTTTTGGTGGAAATGAGATTAGGGTTTCTTGTTTTTTTTAAAAGGAGGGGAGTGAGAAATTTGATCCCAGTCATTGGATCGATTTTGATCAATGACTGAGATTATAGTTATTTAAAAAAGGGTCAGAAAAATTGAATTTCAATTTGAATTTAAAATTGGTCTCAATTTGGCTATAATTGTCATCAATTGGATACAAAATTGGCTGATAATTTAACACTAAAAGGGAAATTAAATATAATTGACTGCTATTTTAACAACAACAACAATACTAATACTAATAATAGACAATGTTTTTGTAAATCGTGAGTGTGCATATTTACAAAAAATAATTTAATGAAATTATGTAAAATGTCTTATCTCAACTAATAAATGGTAAAAAATGATATTAAAAAATAATAAAATAATTTATTCATTTTCTAAATCATGAATGTGACTTGTCGAGAATTATTTGATAGAAAAATAATGTGTAAACAATATTAATATAAAAATTTAAGTAATTTTGATAAAAATAGCAATCTAAGAGAGCACGGGTGATCAAAATTGGGTGTCAATAACATTGATTTGATTGTGAACTCAAATCTTGAAATAGTCTTTGTACAGAATCTCCTAACATTTTCACTTGAGGTCTAGGCTTAAGTACGTTGACATCACCCCATTGGGAATAACGATCCATCTTCCAACTCGTTCGACCAGTGCATCATTCACCTGGTGTCAGAAAATAACATTCGCTGGCGGCTATGCCTAGAGAGAGAAAGGAAGAGAATATAGAAAAATACGACTATTTTTGTTGAGGATGAGAGATTAGGGTTCTTTGATGAATAAAATGATGAGCGGATATCAGTCGCTGAATCATTTTTTATCAACAGTTTAGATTAAAATTATTTAAAAAGGGGTTAGAAAATGAAATTAATGTTAATTTGGTTAAAATTGACATTAATTGAGTATAAGATGGCTAGAATTTAAATAAATTAGAAAATTATTTTAAGTTAGGCTGTTATTTAATAAATATAATAAGGTGTCTCTGTTAAAAATAGACAACGTATGTAGAGTTAAGATTATGTAAAAAAAATATTTTACAAAATTATCATTAATAATTTAAAATAAATTAGTTACAAAATTTAATAATAATAATTGTAATTATAATAATAATGAAAATTAGACAATGTATTTTTAAATTATGAGTGTGCATATTTATGAAAAATGATTTAAGTAAGAAAATTATGTAAAATATTGTATTTGAATTAATAAATTATAAAAAATGATAATAAAAATTGATAAAAATAATTTGTAAATATTTAAATCATTAATGTGGCACATCGTTATTTATATAATACGAGAATAATGTGTAAAATATTAATATTTGAAATTAAATAATTTTGATAAAATAGCAACCTGAGAGAGCATAGGGAGGTCAAAATTAGGTGTCAACAGCAACTGAAGTAGATATGTTATAAATGTCTATTTTATTTTTTATTAAATATTATTAATTTTTTTATATGTAAATGACTTATAATAATTAATTAAGGGGTACTATAGTAAAATCATGGAGTAGCTAAAGCAGGTGAAGAAGCAGGCATGTCGACAAAGTGTTGCCTGCTTCTTCTCACTTATTAATAGTAGTAACTTATCTCTAGGGAGTTGTTTGGCTTATATTGATAGTTTTGAGATTAAATGCAAGATTATTTTACATGCATTTAGGTAGAGGTGTTAGTTAATCTTGAATTACTTATCCGTCACTGATGACCATTAATTTCTTGATCTCAATAACGAGTCAAGCTAAGATTGATGATCAGCTCAAATACATCTTTGAAATCATATTCAACTGCTTGATCAGCTAGTGAGAGCTTCACAAGTATTTTTAAAATTGAGTCAATCTAAGGTTTATTCAGCTCAAATTAATATCAATTCTGACTAAAATTGATATTAATTAAATAAGAATTAGGCTAGACATTACATAAGCTAGGCAAATTGAATTGACTTAGGTTGCTATTTAATAAATGTAGGAAAGACGTAATAATAATAATAATAAAAATAATAATAATAATAATAATAATAATAATAATAATAATAATAATAA
>NW_025827340.1:0-3649 GCF_002878395.1 Capsicum annuum | reverse complement strand
CAATATACATACAACATATATACACTAAATATATACTACTTTAGAAAACATATACACATGTATACTTTAAATATATACTAGTTTAGATTCTATAGAAAATATATGCACATATATACGTACAATATAATATATATAGAACATATATACTATTTTAGAAAACATATAGACATGTATAAGTTAAATAGATACTACTTTAGAGTCTATACAAAATATATCCACATATATGTAGATATGTACTACTTTAAGTGCCACTTGAAAGTTGAAAGATATATCCATTACATGTCATAGTACTTTAGAAAACACATATATACACACAAGATTACAATGCATGCTACTTAATATAATAATAATCGAAGTTTTGAACATATATTCATTATATGTTTTCATTATATTTGAACTTAAAAGATATTTATTTTTTCATTATGTGTATATATGTTTGTTATGTTTATTACTTAGTGTAAAGTTTGATAGTAATGTATTAAAAGTATATAATTCAAACTAGAAATTCAATTTAGATGAAAAAAATTACAAAGTAAGGAGTGAATAAATGTTGTATTTTATTGATTGCAAAATAATCCAAAACTTATAATTTACATGAATGAAAAATCTACAAATTTGGCATCATTTTTTTCAACTTGTGCATGTTAATATTAACGAAAACTGTCATAGAAAAGTCAAAGTTAATGGGGAAAAAAATCATGCATTGAACTTGATTGTATTGAGTTCTCTCTTGAAGTCATAATTTCTTTAAGATTCTGTTCGTATTTCGGCTCCACCTCCATTCCTTGATTCTTTGTTCTGCTCTAATCCAATCTCTAAGAAAGCCTAGATCATTCATAGAGTTGCCTTCCAATGAGTGTCAGTTGTTTCCAAGCTGTTGTCATCCCTGACTAAAAGTGCTCTCCGATGCAACGGTTAACATTGGAACATTCAACATATCTCGCTAATCTTGAAAGCATAGGATATTGTCTTTCATTATTCTTCCATCAATCCAACGCATTGATCCTTGCTCTACGATCCTCTATCGGCTGTCATAGATAATACTTAAGCTTTTCCCGAAAAGTTATTGTGTATGTTAAAGTTGCAACCCTATCTCAAACATTTAAATCATAAAAGTAATCAGAAAAATCACTATGTGCCGGCCTTTTATAAGATGATTGATCCCCGAGAGCTTGAGGAGCGATAGTTGGAGTGATATTTGTCATTCTAACTACATCAAGTAGACATAATGGTTGTATAATGCTTCTATGTAATTGTTCGCATCACTCATAGCCGTAAACAATCTGGTTTTCCTTCAGGCTCTATCTCTAAGAAAGCATAAATAATAGAACTAAACTCCCACATAGTATTATATTTCATACATGGATTTAGTATAACACCAACCAAATAAATTGGGGAAAGCGGATAAAAATATTTTTTAAATTTCAAACATAGCATTAACAACTTCTTTGTAACCTTCTCTATTCTTATATTCTTTAAGCAAATAAGAAATATCGGCTAAACAAGCTAAAAAATTACAAACTGTAGAATAATAAGCACCAGAGAATTCAACCATAGTTATATAAAACTTTTTCAAAAATTTAACAAGATTATCAATTGCAGCCCAATCAGAATCATGTAGCATACACTCAGGAAAAGAACCAGAATATTGATTAAAAGTAATTATAATAGGAACTTTATAAGCAAGACAAGTTTTTAAATAAGTATAAGTAGCATTCAATCTAGTATCACATTCTTCAGACATTAATATCGGTCTAAATCCATTTTGTTCACATTTAACTTTAAATTCTCTCACTCTTTTTCTTCGAATATTTCCTTGAATAAAGCCAACAGCAAGCCGAACCTTTTTAATATAAAGCTCAAAAAATTTAAGATCATCTTTTACAATTAAATTATATATATGACGAACGCACTTTACATGAAATATTTCAGGTAACGACGGAGAAAGGTCAGCTTTTAACTTATCAATAACAACCTTGCTGTTAGATGCATTATCAAAAACAATACATAAATTTTTTTTCAATACCATAATATTCTGCAACTTTAGTAATAGATTTAGGAATAAATTTTTCAGTATGTCTACGATCTTCATCATACAAAAAAGTTAGAATACGTTTTTGCATATCAAAATTGTTATCTATCCAGTGACAAGTAATTATTAAATAATTATTTTTATTAGCAGCACGACCAAGATCAAAAGTTAGATCAATTGAACATTGATTATTTTTAATAATGTAGTCAAATAATAAACATATTGTGCATGAAGTCTAAAAACATCGACCCGACAAATACTTCTACGAATACCATTAAACATAGGATTATAAATTGCTTGAATATAATGAATAAAAATATTCGAAGATGCAAAAGTGAAAGGAAAACAATCCACAACTATCATTTTCGCTATTTCTTCCCGGTCCTTCATTTTATTATAATACTTAACTAATTGACTGGTTGTTTGGTTCAATCTAGTTTGTGCTGGCCCACCAACACCCTCATCACCTTGTGCAATACTTAGCTCTAACACGTGATTTTCTCTTATATGTCTCATCAACGAATTTGTACCCCCTTTATTGCCTTCGATTTTATGCTCATATACAACTTGACAAATTTTGCATTGCACCTTAGTTTGTTCTTCTATTTTCGAAAAAAATTCTCATGCATTACTAGTTCTTCTACGAGATTTTACAGAGGCACGACGGGGTGGACGGTGAGGAAGATTAACCGATTCAGATCTAATATTAGCATTTTCTACTTCGGGTGTCCCACTAATATTTTCATCATCTTCATCTAAATGAACCGCATCTACTTCATTCTGTTCTTCTATATCATAATTTTTCTGAGCTTCTGCATAATCTATATTGTGAGTACCTATGCATATTTCTTCCTCAAAAGGTTGACTAACTGATATTGGAGGCACATTGGTATACCTAGTACTTGAACTACCTCTATCGGAACCAACATCAATTCATTTTTTACTACCACTATCACTTCTGGGACACAAATTTTTGACACTTTTACCATTGTTTTTTAATTTATCCATATTATAAATCAAACTTAAAAATATTCAAAATGCACAAAAATAATTAAAATAAATATTCAACAACTAATACACTAATAAAAATTAAAAGTAAGAGATGGAACGACAATACCAAATTTTAAAAGTATCCAAAATTTGCGACTTTAGAAAACTTTCACTTGATATTAGTAATCGCAAAATTTTAAAATAAAATTGAGCACTTTAGAAGATAATTAAAATATTTGAGAGAGATTGAGAGAATTTATTTGTGTGAAAAATGATTTGAAATTGTAGGGTATTTATAGAAAAAATTTTGAATTAATTTTTTTTTTAGAAAAAAATAATGAAAAATTGGCAAATGGTCATTGGACCCCCAAATGGCATTATAACCGTTGGGCCAACGGTCAAATGGTCCATTTGACTGTTGGAAATGGCTCAGTCAGCAACAACAATAATTTTTTTTTAAAAAAGTTTATATCGGGCCGGTCCGGTCTGGGTAATCAATGGGCCTGGTCCGGTTAAGTTACTGGGCCGGTTCACCGGGCATGTACCCTGAGACGGCCCAGCCCGGGACCATCGGCCCAGTAACCCGGAGGCCTATCGGTCCGGGTCAGATCGGCCTGAACCATCTTA
>NW_025827339.1:0-3689 GCF_002878395.1 Capsicum annuum | reverse complement strand
GTGGGAGAATGAAACTTTCAAGTGTTTATATTAAGAAACACTTACTCTATATGGTAAGTGAGGCAAGAACCAAGAGGTGCTTTGCGCTGTCATCGTTGTCGCTCGCTCAGTTTCGGCTTCGAATTTGGAAAACTCTTGATGAGATTAATTTTTTAGACAAAATTTATTTGAAACGTAGGAAAAATTCAGTTAGAAAATTCAAAGAAAAAATGCAACAGTTTTGCTGAAAACTGCTCGGAAGAGACACAACTCTTTGAGTAAAAGACACACTATTTTGAAAAAAAGGGTGACTATTCGGATGGTTGTGACTGTTCAGAAAAGGACACAATATTTCGAATGGACATACATGACTTTTCCAAAGGACACACCTTTTCGATGAACCATTGCCACCTTTCAAAAGAGGAACTTAATGGCTATATAAACCTGCATTTTTTCCACAGGTTTGGAACAAAAATTTCTGAAGTAAAAACCACTTCTTGTCTTCTAAAAAACTATGTGTGATCATCTCCCGTTGAGTGAGTTCGAAGAGAATCCGATTGTTTGAGGTATCAATACTATCGGATTGTTAAGCCATTTTATCCTAGAAGGAAAAGTCTGCAGCCTCGGTACTTGAGGGGAATTATTTCCTTAAGGATACTCCGTGAATTCAGAGAACTTGGCTTTTTCTGCTTCATCTATTTTTCTTTAAGAAACTGAAAACACACTTCTTTGAAAGATCATTTTGATCTTGCGTTGAAGGTGTTGAAAAACTTCATAAGTGTTCTTGATTTATTCTTAAACTTTTGTTGAAGTAGTTTTGCCAAAATATAGACTTAGTGTACCCGAAACAACAATCTTAAGGAAATAATTTTCACAATCTGTATTGTTTGGTTTCTGGAGATTAAATCTTTATGCTTTCTACTCCGTTTGAACTTAACAAGTAATTGAAAGTCATAAAAACTTCATTACAAGTTAAAGGACATTTGGTTAGCAATTGAAAGTCATAAAACTTCATCGTTAAACTAAAAACAAGGGGTGTTTGAAGTTGATACAACTTTATAAGTAGTATTTAGATATACTAAAATTTACTATCTTTTTGTGATAGGAAAATGACTACTGACAGTCATGTGAATGATACTGGGACGAGTGTGGCGGCAACTAATGTTGTCACAATGAGTCGTACGAGTACTCCACTAATGTCACCAGCAGAGAAATTCAAAAAATTCACTGGTGTTGATTTTAAAAGGTGACAACAGAAGATGTTCTTCTACCTTACAACGTTATGTCTTCAAAGATTTACATATGAAGAAGCTTTAGAGTTGCCTGAGAGAACTTCTGACCAAGAGCGATTTATCATTATGGAGACGTGGAAACACTCTGATTTCCTAGGCAGGAATTACATTCTAAGTGGCCTCCAAGATGACCTATACAACGTGTATAGTGGAATGAAGATGAAAAAAGAGTTGTGAGGTGCGCTATAAAGAAAATACAAGACTGAGGATGCTGGAACCAAAAAGTTCTTCGTTACAAGGTTCCTTGAGTATAAAATGATTGACAGCAAGTCTGTTGTATTCTAAGTACAGGAACTGCAAGTTATTATCCACGATCTCCTTGCAGAAGGTATGAGTTTTGTAAATATCTTAGCTGAACATGTTAAAAATGTTCTTAATGTTCACATAAACTTTATTGTAGGTTTGGTCGTGAATGAGGCATTTCAAGTCGCGACAATAATAGAGAAGTTGCCACCTATGTGGAAGGACTTCAAGAACTACTTGAAACATAAACGAAAGGAGATGACAGTCGAAGATCTCAAGTAAGACTGCGCATTAAAAAAGACAACAAAGCCACAGAAAGAAGGTCAAAAGGAAATTTTGCAATGAATGGAGCAAACATTGTAGAAGACGACCACAACAACTCAAAAAAGCGAAAGAAAGCTGGACAAAAAAGCAATCAACCTAAGAAGAAATTGAAGGGGCAATGCTTTAATTGTGGCAAGATTGGCCACAACTCAACAAATTGTCGTGCCCCAAAGAAAGGCAATAAATAGGACCAATTAAATATGACTGAATCCAAGAAAGAAATGGACGATCTATGTGTCATGCTGTCTGAATGCAACTTGGTGGAAAATCCTCGAGAATGGTGGATGGACTCTGGTGCCACCAACCATGTTTGTGCAAATAAGGAGTTGTTTTCTATGTTCGCTCCAGCTCAAGGTGAAGAGAAGCTATACATGGCAAACTCCACAACTGCAAAAGTTGAAGGAACAAGAAAAGTATGCCTAAAAATGACTTCAGGCAAAGTGTTGAATTTAAACAATGTCCTGTATGTACCGGAGTTACAGAAGAACTTAATTTTTGTATCACTTCTTGATAAAAATGGATTCAAATATGTATTTGTGTTTGAAAAAATTATACTTAGTAAAAGAAAAGTGTACGTAGGAAAAGGCTACCTCACTGAGGGCCTATTCAAACTGAATGTAATAAATGTTGAGATCAATAAAAGTTCAGTTTCTTCTTACTTGCTTAAGTCTAATGATTTGAGCCATGAACGATTAGGACATGTCAATTACAAAATATTGCAAAAACTAAGTAAATTAGAAGTTTTCCCAAATTTTGAGTGCAATAAATTTAAATATCAAACGTGTGTGAAATAAAGTATACTAGGCATCTATATAAGTCCGTTGAAAGGAATTTCATTCTATTAGACTTAATCCACACTGATATTTGTGATATGATGTCAACACCATCTCATGGTGAGAAAAGTATTTTATAACTTTTATTGACGATTTCACTAGATACTGTTATGTCTATTTGCTTAAACAGTAAGGATGAAGCAATAAATGCATTTAGGCAATATAAAACAGAAGTTGAAAATCAGTTAGAGAAAAAGATCAAAATGATAAAAGTGATAGGGGCAGAGAATATGAATCTCCCTTTGCGGAAATATGTGTAGAGAATGAAATTATCCATCAAACCCCATATTCACCTCAATCTAATGAAATCGTGGAAAGAAAAAATCGAACCTTAAAGGAAATGTTGAATGCCTTTACTTATAAGTTCAGGTTTACCGCAAATCTTGTTGGGAAAAGTTATCCTTACAGCTAACTGAATACTCAATAGAGTGTTCCATAGTAAGACACAATCAATTTCATATGAAAAATAAAAATAAAAAATCCGACTTGAAATATTTCAAAGTGTGGGGGTGTCTAGTGAAAGTCTCAGTTTCTATGCCTAAAAAGGTGAAAATTTGACCTAAGACAGTAGACTGCATGCTCATAGGATATGATAAAAGTAGTGAAACATGTCAGTTTTTGGTTCATAAATCCAAACATCCAGATATAAATAAAAATACGGCAAGTAAATCAATTAATGTTGAATTATTTAAACACATTTATTCGTATAAAACTAGACATGAATTATCTACTGGGGGGTTAAAACGACCTCGAGATGAACCAAGTGAGGATGTACATAATTATAAGAATCCAAGATGTAGTACACATCAAAGAATGTCAACTTCGTTTGGATAAGATTTTGTAACATTTCTCTTAGAAAATGAGCGTCAAATATTTAAATAAGCGATGACGTCTTCAGACTCATTCTTTTGGAAAGTGGCAATCAATAGTGAGATTGATTCAATCTTAAGAAATCATACGTGGGAGTTGGTTGATCTTCTTCCAGAAAATAAACCTTTAGGTTCTAAATGGAGCTTCA
>NW_025827338.1:0-7137 GCF_002878395.1 Capsicum annuum | reverse complement strand
AACGACCGCTTTACACTCCCACGAGAGCTGTAGATTGAGCGTTATCATAGAGCTTGGCATAGTCCTCGACTGAATAAGAGGTATGGACTGGTAGGAAATGAGCTGATTTAGTCATTCTGTCTATAATGACCCAAACTAAATTATTCTGACGTCGAGTACGAGGTAAACCCTCCATTTTTAGCTCTTCCCACTTCCAAGTAAGAATACTGAACTCCTATATAGACCCACTAGGTTTCTGGTGCTCAACTTTAAACTGCTGATAAGTTGAGCACTTAGCTACAAACTCTGCAATATCTCTCTTCATCCCACTCAACCAATAGATCTCCTACAAATCATGGTACATCTTAGTGGCCCCTAGATGAATAGAGTAATGCCTACCATATGCTTCTACAAAAATCAACTGTCTTATGTTATCTACACCTGGCACACATAGCCGACCCTAACAATATAATACACCATCTCCCCCTTAGGAGAAAACCTCTATCCTCTAATCTCTAACTGATTCTTTTAATTTAACTAGGCTAGGATCCCTATCCTGCTTTTCCTTCACCTTATAAACCAGAGATAATTCTGAACTACTCTACACCTATACATTACCTTCTACTGAATTAACTAAACGAACCCCTAGTTGGGCAAACTGATAAACTTCCTAAGCTAATTTCTTCCTACCATCATCCATGTGAGCAATACTTCCCATAGATATTCTACTAAGGGCATCAGCCACTACATTGGCCTTGCCTAGATGATATAGAAAAATCATGTCGTAGTCCTTCAACAACTCTAACCACCTTCTTTGACTGAGGTTTAGGTCTTTCTGAGAGAACGCATGTTGTAGGTTTTTATAGTAAGTTAACACATCAACGTGTACTCTATACAAATACTTCCTCTAAATCTATAAGGCAAATGATGCTGCTGCTAACTCAAGATCATAAGTTGGATAGTTATTTTCATGAGTCTTAAGCTATCTGGAGGCATAGGCTATGATGTTACATCTCTACATCAAGGTCTACCCCAAACCAACCCTAGAAGCATCACAATATACCACAAATTCGTCTGAACCATCTGATAGAGTCAAAACTGGGGTTGTAGTGAGTTGAGTCTTCAATTCCAGAAAACTGTTCTCACAAGAATCTGACCACTGAAATTTGACCTTCTTTTGAGTCAATATGAACATAGGGGATGCAATAGATGAAAATCCCTCAACAAACCGTCTGTAATAGCCATCCAAACCCAAGAAACTCTAGATATCTGATGGAGAGATAGGTTTGGGCCAGTTTCTCACTACTTTGGTCTTTTAGGGATCAACTCTAATACCATCACCATAAATGATATCGCCAAGGAAAGCTAATGACGTTAGTCAAAATTCTCACGTACTGAATTTGGTAAATAGCTGATGGTTTTTGAGAGTCTGCAATACTATTCTGAGATGGTCTGCATGATCATGCTCACTGTGGGAATAGACAAGGATGTCATCTATGAATACTATGAAGAACATGTTCAAGTACTGCTTGAACACATGGTTCATCAAGTCCATGGATTTTGTTGGGGTATTAGTAAGACCAAATGACATGACTAAGAATTTGAAGTGACCATACCGAGTTCTGAAAGTTGTCTTCTGTCACATTCTTTAACTCTGAGCAGATAATAGCCTGATCTGAGGTCTATCTTTGAGAAATAACTGGCACACTGAAATTGTTCAAATAAGTCATCAATTCTAGAAAGTGGATACTTGTTCTTGACCGTGAATTTATTTAGCTGACAGTAGTCTATACATATTTTAAGAGAACCGTCTTTCTTATGAATGAATAGAACTGGTGCACCCTACGAGGACACATTGGGTTTGATGAATCTATTCTCTAGGAGATCTTTTAACCATTTTTCTAATTCTTTAAGTTTTGCTGGAGCTATTCTCTATGGTGGAATAGATATGGGTTGGGTATCTAGAAGAAGGTTTATTCCAAAGTCGATTTCCCTTTTGGGAGGAACTACGAGAAGATCTTCAAGAAATACAGTTGGGAATTCACATGCTACTGATACTGACTCAAGAGTAGGGATTTCTGATCTAGAGTCCTGGACTCGAATGAGATGATAGATACATCCCATAGATGTCAATTTCCTTACCCTAAGGTAGGAAACAAGTTAACCCTTAAGTGCTGAAGGACTACCCCTCCACTCTAGGGTGGGCTCATTTAGGAACTAAAACTGGACAATTATATTTTTGCATTCGACTGAGGCATAGAAGGAATAAAGCTAATCTATGTCGAGAATGACATCAAAATTAGTCATCTCTAATTCTACTAGGTCTGCTGAAGTGACTTTTTGAGACACCATAACTGGACAGTTCCTATATACGCGCCAGGCTATGATAGATTTACCCATTGGGTAGAGACTGAGAAGGGCTCTACTAGAATTTTGGGACTGACTCCAAAGTCAACAACTATATAAGGAGTTACAAAAGACAAAGAAGTTCCTGGATCTAGCAAAGCATAAACATGCAAATGATAAAATTGTAACATACCAGTGACCATATCAAGAGAACTTTCCTGATCCCGTCGGGACTGAAGTGCATAGAGTCTGCTTGGGCATTACCCATCAGTGGCACTAGAAGCGGCTCCCTACTGATTTGGGTAACCAAACTAAGCTGAGGGATGGTTATGCTGACACTGTTAACCCACTTGAGGACACTGTACGACTCTGTGGCCTGGCTTACATCATCTAAAACATATGTCATTGCCATCTCTATAGATACCCTAATGGTTTCTACCACACTTCTGGCAGAGAGGATTTGTTCGAGCACTGCTAACACTACCCTAGGATTTACGGCTTGATGCTCTATCTCTAACACTGTCTCTAAATTTTTGTACTGGTTGAGGAAGGGGATGGAACTAATGATTTCAGGCAAAACTGAGAATGATTACCACTCTCTAACTTAGGCTGGGTGAAGTTGAAGCTACCCGTTCTAGCTCTCTTATTCTCCTTTTCCTTTTCCTTATTCTTAGCCTTCTTTATCTGTTGAGCATAGACCATGAGCTTGGATATGTCCATCTCTTTAATCAATATTGCGGTCCTACACTCCTTGACCATATTACTAGACACACCAGACACAAACTTACTCATGTTAGATCTGCTATCTGCTACCACATGACGAGTGTATCTAGATAATTGAGTAAACTTAAGAGAATACTCTTGTACCATCATGTTGCCCTACTTCAGATCTATAAATTCTAGAACCTTCAATTCCCGTAACTCTAGTGGGAAGAACCTATCCAGAAAAGCAATAGGAAACTTCTCCCACTCCATGTACCCTGAAACTGTGGTACTCTCTACTTTCCATGATTTGAATCATGAGTGAGCCATATCCTACAACTGATATGCAGCTAACTCGGTACTCTCACTAGTTTTCACCCCCATAATACTAGTAACTTTCTCCACCTAATCAAGAAATTCCTATGGGTACTCATCTGACTTTAACCTGATAAAAGATGGAGGGTTCGTTCGGGTGAAGTCCCAAATCCTAGCTATAGCAGTATTGGCCACTGGGTTGGCCAGAACAACAGCTGGGCATACATTCTAGGCTGCCATACAATGAGCTAGGGTGGTAAAAGCTACTCTAAATTTAGTGTGAGAGACATGTTCGTGATCTGGCTGAACGGGGTAAGGTGTTGGCTGGTCTCCCATTCCTATTCCCTTAGTCCTCTTTAGAGGCATATTCTGTAAATAGAAGAGAAACTTAGATTAGACAGGGAGTTTAACTTGAGCTTGTGCTCACCGCACAACATGATTACTGAAAAAAGGGAAACTTTTCCTAAAAAATCTAATAGCCTTTTGTCAATAAGTGTGGAACGCTACACACCCATGCATAACACTCTACTAAACATGGCTTTTAGACTTTTTGGGACTCTATTAAACCGTAGGCTCTGATACAAAGTTTGTAATGCCACGAGTCTGTACCTCAAATGCTAAAAGGTGGTCATAATTCTGAAGGACCACAAGCTAATCCTTACCGAATAATAATACTTTAATTATACAAAAATTTGGTGGAAATCTTCCATAAGGTTCAAAACTGTAAGTAAATACTGAGTATGGTACGTCCATACCAAAACTAAACATCTCTCTATAAATACTCTATTCTGAAAATTCTCTACTATCTGAACAAGGAGTTGATGGGACAAGTCCCCAACTAACTCTAACCACTGAAATAAATTGAGTACTAAAATAATAGAATGATAAATCTATCCTCGAATAATGAGGATTCACCACTCGCCTATTGCTGATGGATCGGGTTGCTAAGTAGATCGAGAGCCCGTACGTTGGAACCTATGATATAAGACATCATAGCACAAAAAAAGCTATGCGTTAGTACTTTGAATGTTCTGGTATGCTAAGTGAGGTTGACTGAGATACATTGGTTCATATGCATGAACAATACTGATTGATTAACATGAGTATAACTGAATGAGAGTACATGTATAAGATACGTAAACTGTAACTGAGGTCATGGTAACACTGGGTACTGCACTTAGAATTACTGTTTTACTAATATCTGAGTTTACTGATACTATATTACTATTAAATGAGCGACTGTATCTGATAGTCCTGATTCTATGGAACTATTCTGAGTTCCGTACTAAATGGAGTAACTGTGTCTGACAGTCCTGATTTATGTAGAACTGAACTGAGATCTATTTTAAAGACTGGAACTGAGACTGTGGAAGGTAATCATCTAACCAACAGTCCCCTTTCAGAATAGATTGGGGACCAACCTGTAACCCCAGTTGGAAGGGTGTCAGTACCATACCATGGGTAAAGACAACTGTGAGTCAACCCTCTCTGACAGGAAGCACTTTCATCAACCCTCGCTATAGGAAAACTCGTATGAGATGTATCAACCCTAGCCTGGCAGGAAGATATCTCAACCTACACTGGCTACGTAGTGCTGTGATGCAGGGGCTACTACTATGGGTCAAACCCTTTGCTAACATGAATACCCTCATCCTTGGGTTCGCTTGGTGCTGAATCTTACTCTTAACTAAATAGACATTTTACTAATTTCTTAATTATACTAGGATGGACTGAACTATTACTTATCGTACTGTCTAACTGAACTGAACTAAGTTCACTGAGTTTCGTTAACTGATGGAGTACTACTGAATAATATTAATGATGGAATACTAGAGAGTTCTGTTGACTAGCTGGATTTACTGAGGTCTGAACTGAATATTGAACTGTACTATGACTGATTACTGAGGCTACTATTTGTGACACTACTGAGACTATTCTGTACTACCACTGCTCTAGGTAAACAGTTAATTTTTCGGGTATTGAATACCCTCAGGACTCGATAACATGAAAAATAAATTATGGCATAAACTTGAAAGAAATAACCATATGCACTTGATCATAGCTCATTCCTAGAGACATTCTATCAAACACTTGCATGTATAACTTGCACATAAGCTTACATGACATGATTTTGTTCCTTTTTCTTTGGTCACATGAGCAATTTATCAAATAATTGGAGAACATAATCGATGCACATGACATTAAACAACACATAGGCATCATAAATCAAATCCCCATTTACAATTTCAAGGGTTTAGCATGGATTCACATGATTCTATACATATATCAAATAACTCCACATAAAACTTATAACAAATCATGGATTACAAACCCAATTAATCATTATAATCGTGAATATAATCAAACCCAACATGAAATTCATAAAATCAATAAACTTGAAGTTTTAAAAATAGTTTCTTGAACTCCAAGGGTGGAAAGGACCTTTGGATGAACACTTGACATATCTTAACAATTAAATTTTGAAAGATTGATGGTAAGTTCTTGAGCCTTGAATTGAATTTAAAATCTCTTAGGGTTTGTTCTTGAGAGCAACTTGTGAAGAATGAATAGTTCTTGTGCTTAGAAGGGTTAAATTTCATGTTTGGGGGCTGATAGACGTGGGAAAAAAACACAATTACCCCTGAGGGCACGACTTTTTAATGACTGAAAACTGACCTACCAACACACAGACCGATGCGCCCATCATTGTCATCGACGCAATGGCCAACGCACTGCATTGAGTCCATGTCAGTTCACTAGAATTTGGACTGGGACCTAGAGGAAAATATTCATCAATGCGATGGGCGATATGGCGCATCGAGATCGCGTTGATCCATTAATTTGAGCTTTCAAATGTGATCCAAACAAGGTCTGAAAAATCCAAAACTTGTCAGGGAACACCCACTAATATTTCTGATCATGATTCAACCTAAAAATCATTACTTTAATGTTATGAGGGTAGCGAAATAAAGTCGCCAGCCTACGAAGGCTAAAATAACACTAAGTCTGAATACTTAGCTAAAATTTTCTAAGTCTGGGACCCCTTACCAAGCTTTAAAGGTCTAAGTTAAGCTTAGGATTTTGTGGGGTCTTACAATGTTGGGGGTAATCTGTACATTAACCCACCTAACAACTTAGGGTCCCGTGACTCATAGCTCTATTAGGACATTATTTACCCGATTATTCTAATCTTAAATACTTAGAAACACTCTTTAATTCTCTCTAAGGCTCTTGGGTAAAGAAAGGCTAGGGTTTCACCTATAAGAGCAATTTTGGGCTTGATTGGGTGATTTCTCTCCATCATCTTCATAATCTAAGGCATGTACTCCTTCTTCATTGCTAGTTCTAACTAAAGGCATGATTTATACAATATTTTCATGGCATGATTATTGTGTGGTTTTGGGGTTTTTAAATATATATTGTGGTTTTGGCATTAAATGTTTGGTTATGGTTTTTCTATGTTTAAATTATATTTTTACATGCTTTAATGGTGCTTTGAGCAATTGGTTGTATGGGAATGGTTAATTGGTAACTGGAATTGGTTTTGGGAACACTCTGCCCCTAACATGTTTGATTAAATACCTTTGATAATACTTCTACTATATTAAGGAACTTTTCATGGAGCTATTTGCATGGTATATCTTGGTAATGGAACCCTAAATGGCTTACCCATACTATCGCATTGCATAAATGGTTACAAGTTTAAACATGGATTTTGAAGGCCTTACTGGCCATGTTTTGACTTAAATTGAAATATAGGGGTCGAGGCATTCCCCCGAGTTAATTTGATAAACT
>NW_025827337.1:0-2373 GCF_002878395.1 Capsicum annuum | reverse complement strand
ACACGCTCTAATCTCCCACTCATTGATGCCACATCCGTATCTAGTTTTGCAAGACCCACATTCAACCTAGCCATATCTCGGGACATAGTTTCAAGGCGAGCTAAAATGAGATTGATGACATTACTATCCATTGTTTGAGTATTTAAAGCCTCGGGTTCCATTCTGATGGTATCGGAATTAATCCTTCAAGTTATGGTCCAACAAGTCATCAAATAAATCCACTGTCACACACAACAATACAACACAAAACCTACAAAATAAAACACAAGTTAGTTCAAACAACCTCACTATTCTCTCACTCATGTTGTGGCCTTACACTTGATGTCACAAATGTTTGCAAATGGCTTATAGTTGTGGTGAGTTGAAGAGTAAGTCTACTCCTTAGTCGGAATGAATTCTTTGTTGAACGACTCAAGTAAGTAATGTTCGAACTTGAACCAAGAAGCACTAAGATTATAAAAATAACAAAAGCACAAAAGAAACGTAGACACAAACAATGGATTCAAAGGACTAGTTGACAATCTAGTAGGAATTTACTTGTTTGCTAGTTAATTCTAGGATCAACTAATGAAACCAAGAATCAACAATTAGAAATTAGAAAATCCAAACTTGAGCTTAATTATTGACGTGAACAGTAGCAAGTGGTAACGTGGCAACATGTAATTTGTCTTGGGTCTACACAACTTAGTCACAAATTTGAAATTCTCAACCTTCAACAATTTAAAATAAAAGACAATTGGTTTTGGAGGGAAGTATAAGTCTTGAGTCTTTTGTAAGTTTATTCTCAAAAGATGATCTTGATTTGTACTAGCTCTACCAAACAAGGCTCCTTGATTTAAGGATAGTAGTTGGAAAAGTTGATGTGAAGTCTAGGAAGTGATGGTTCAAGTCTTCTCACAAACAACTTTACAACTTTTTGGATGTACTTTTCACTTTTTGTTGCCTTAAGTTGTAAGGATAGATAAAGAACAAGATGAACAGATCAACAAACCTTCAAGAACATAACAACAACTTCTCAAGATCATAACAACAACAACACCAATCGGCCACCAATCTTCAACAACAAGGTTCAACACATGGCCAACTTCAAGTCACCACAATAATAGTCAATATTGCAAGCTCAACTTTAGATCTAGACACTTTAGTGTTGGTGAGAAAGAAACCAACACTAGAAACACACTAAACAAGCAAAACTCTACAAGATCTAGTCACAAAAACTCTTGGCCAAGCCAACACAACAATTCTTAAAATTTCGGCCAAGGTACAACACAACACAATGTCTCTAACTTTGGTAAGATCTTCCCAAGATTGGTTTTGTAAGAACAAAACCATGCCTTGATCTTTGATACCAAATGATACAAGATCAAACACACAACATAGATTTAAGAGATCTACAAGATCCACAACAATATAGAATCAAAGTCCCCACTCAACTTCTAGATATTTTTAAGACAATAACAACAATATTCAACAAAGTAGATAGAGAATACAAGATTATGAGGACTATAGTGAATCGAAGAGGCCCCCCATGGCTTCACTATGTCAACATATAAACAACAAGATTACAACAACAAGAAAGTTACGGATACATTAACAACAACAAGGAACCAACGGATTCAACAAGATACAAGATAAATAGTTATACCAAATGAAGGGAAAATCTTAAGAACCCAAGAATTTTTACACTCTTGGACCCTTAACATTACCCGCGACACCAACCTAACTCTAACGTTGACACAAGAGGGACGTTACCTCCTCTAAACACCAACGTATCAAGCCAACAATGCAAACACAAGTAAATTTTCACTTGCCTTACCCTAGTTTCGGTTGGAGCTCTTAAGAGAGAACTAAAGTGTTGCAAATGTTACGCATCTCAAAATATGATCAACTAAAATGAATAAAACCCTAAGTTGTTCTATTTATATTACATTCCCCAAAAGACTTAAAATAACAAAGGTGCCCCCTTTTAATGAATAAGGCTTCAAGGCCACCCCTTGAGTGCACATATAGGGACGGTTTTTGGCTTCTTCCACACTTAAGCTCAGGTTTTCTCTCGGTTGCCTTTGACATACACAAAAAAAGGTCCATCTATGAGATCACACTTATATCGGGAAGGATAAAGTGTACACAGTTCATACCACTATCTCAGATAAAGTAGAGAGGTTGTTTTCGATAGACCCTTGGGTTATGAAAACTAATAGTATAGCAAGCAAAGAACATAAAAACAAATAACAAAAATATGGTAAGACACCACTAGATAATAGAAGAAATAAGACACCCACGGAATAGTACTATGAAATATCTATCCAAAATTACTAACATCACCAAAACACCACGAATAAAAAACTACAAGACATATTCACAACACTTAGA
>NW_025827336.1:0-2888 GCF_002878395.1 Capsicum annuum | reverse complement strand
TATGACATTGATTATATGCATTCCTTCCATGTACAAGATTATGATAATCATGTACTTCATGAAATCCCCAACTTATTTTATTATGGATTGTTGATGTTGGTCGTGTATTCAAGAATATCATGCCTTGTCAGTTTCCTTCTATCGAGTCCTGGGGGTACTTGTACCCGATAATTTAGTTGTGTGCCTAGAGCCACTGTAATTTTTCACGTTACTCTCAGTCAAGCCACGATCAATAGAATTCAGTTAGTCACATAACTCAGGAAAACTCAGTAAATTCAGTAGTAGTTAGCTGTCCAGTACTCTGTAATATCATTAATCCAATAATATTAGTGCTCAGAAATCTCAAAAATCTCAGTCAGTTATCAGATCTCAGTAGTATCCCGTCAGTTAATTTAATCCAGTGAACTCAGTTCATCCAGTTAATCAGTACAATCCGTAACAGATCAGTCTAGTCCAGTTCAATGTCTATTCAGATGGGAGTAGGATTCAGCACAAAGTGAACCCAAGGATGCGAACACATACTGTCAGCAGAGGGTGGGATTCTTAGAAGCAATCCTTGCATTCCAAAACTATGTAGCCAGCATAGGTTGAGACATCAATACTATCAGTTGAGGGTTGATGAGGTGGATTAACATTATCAGATGAGGGTCCCATTATTTTTCTTTGGGGACACTATCAGATGAGGTGTACTCACAACTTATCCTTACCAATGGCGTGGTATTAATACCCTTACAATTGGGTTATAGATTGGACCCCAACTTAGCTATAATAGCCTATTAGGGGCATGACGATTAGATGAATTCTCTCATAGTTTTAGATACAGAATCAGGATTGTCAGATATAGTCACTCAGTCTCAGTAATAGAACTCAGATAGTTCTTCAGATATTAGGACTGTCGGATACAATCACTCAGTTTTAGTTACAGATTTTAGGATTATCAGATGTAGTCATCCAGTTAATAGTATATTAATTATACAAAATTTATGTTACCAATATTTAGATTTTGAGACTTTCAGATATAATCAGTCAGACTAGTTCTTTATAATTAGAACTGTTAGAAACAATCATTCTTTTATAAGAAATACGACATCAGTTCCTTAGCAATCAATAGACTTAGTCATTCAGTATCCCAGTATTAGTACTCAGATATCAGAAAATCCACGTTATCAGAATTTATGAGTCAGTATATCACAATCTCAGTCACAGTTACGTATTCGTGCATGTATTCTCACCTTCATGTTATACAGTCAGTTAGTATTGTTCATGCATATGAACCCTTTGTATTCAGCTATCTCACTTGCATACCAATACATTCAACGTACTGACGCATTTATGCTTTGGTGTTTTATACCATAGGTTTAGTAGCATGAACTCCCGAGTATCCTTAATAGATCAGACGTTCAGCATCTAGACTAGCAGTGGGTCCTCATCATTCGAGGATAGCATGATTATTTTATTACTTTATTTTTTAGTAGTTCAGAGCTAGTTGGGGACATGTCCTATCAACTCTACAGATTTCAGAGAGTTTAGAGGCATTCAGACTACAGCATATTTTAGATAGTTTATTTTAGTTTTGGGTATTGTTATACCCCATTACAAACATTGTTTTATATTCAGTATTAGTTCAATTTTGAATCTTATGGCCCTACAGCTTATATTCTGTATATTTATAGTATATTATTCAGTACTCAATTACAGATATCAATCATGGGTTAGCTTATGGTCCTTCGGGGTCATGAGCATCGTGTAACATTCTGAGTACCAGATTCGGGGGTTACAAAAACCAACTCTTCTATAATATAAAAAATATTGAAAAAACTACATAGAGTAGCATACCTAAGTGTTAAATTTTAAAAAATAGCAACACTTATATCAAATTATATTTTGTAGCATCTATAGCAATATTTTAATGTGGGCCCCTACTTTTTCCGCCTATGAAGTTACCATGCCAAATATTCCCCCCTTTCACACTTTTTTTCTTTCTCTTTCCTTACTTTAAAATATTTTTTCCCTTCTTTTACGCCATTAACAATCACTCCCATCTTTAATTATTTTTTCCTTTTGCAAGATTTTTAGCACGATCTAATAAGGTTATCTTCCTCTATTTCAGGTAACTATTCAATTCAGTTATTGCATGTTAGCGGGTTTTTTTCTACTGTAATACTTCTCAAAATATGATTTTTAAGGTTTTTATGCTTTAATGGCTGAACAAATATTAAAAGATTCTACTATTTCTGCACTATCTTTTAGTATTGGGTTAACTCAAGAAGATTTAGTTAAGGTTAAAGTTGTTTCAAATCCTTTACAGTCGAATAAATCTGAGAAATAAAAGGAGATTAGATCAAAGTTTCGGAACGACTCTGTGAAGATGATGGAAATTTTGATAAAAAGATAGTTGAACAAAAATCCTTCTCCAAAGGAACAAAAAATTAAAAAATACGAGAAGAAAAGGAAAGCTAAAGAATTTGAAGAAGTAAGAAAGGTTAATGACGATGTAGAGAACTCGTCTGTTGCTGAATCGGAAGAAGATAGTAAGGAAGAGGTTTTTTTTATTGTAAATTTATTTTTTATTATTGCATGTTAAGTTTTGTTTTTGTTCTCAGTAAAGATGTTATCGAATTTTGGAGTAAATGTATTTTTTCAAGTAGTTAATATGTATTTTTATGTTATGATGATATTTATTTTTAGGGACGGTAGAAAGCTGATTTGTGAAGATGATAGTATAATTGTGAAAATATATTGTTGCTGACGATATATATTTTTGATGATGATATGTATTTTTGCTGATGATATATTGTTGCTGATGATATGTATTTTTATGTTATGATGCATATGTATTTTTTTGCTGATTTGAATTTTTTTTACAGTTTAAGAAGTTGTTTGGCTAT
>NW_025827335.1:0-5190 GCF_002878395.1 Capsicum annuum | reverse complement strand
AACGACCGCTTTACACTCCCACGAGAGCTGTAGATTGAGCGTTATCACGGTGCACCACGTCCAAATCATGGATCCTTACTACCTCTCACTAAAAATGTCATAACTTTTTGCTCAGGTATCGAATTAAGGCAAAGTTGGTATCATTGGAAATCAAACTCAATTATCTACAATTTCGTGGGTCTTGAGCTGCAAAATTCTACCAATATCAAAAGTTATACTCATTCAAAGTAAACCCTTGTAGAATCGAATACCAAACTTTGGACGAATCAAAGGCTCTAAGATCAACTTGTTCTAAGTTATTCTTATGAATATTTTTCACCTATAAATCACTTCAAATACATAAGGATCTTGACACATGTATTCAAAATAAATTCATGCGATTAGAGCTAAGACACATAGGAACGACACTTCAAAGTCTAGACTAAAAATATGGGGTGTTATAGTTAGGTTTAAATGGTGGTTTTAAAGTCAATTTGATGTATGGGAATGGTGAATGAACTAGGGATTGAGATTTCCCAAACTTGTGAATTTCAAAGTGGTTATGACCCCAACCCCATATTGTGAAATTGGTTTTAATTATGAGAAATCTTGGAATTGAACTATTCTTGAACTATTGCATTATGATTTTGAATTGAACCTTATGGGGTTGTGTAATTTCCCAAGCTAATGTAAAATTCAACCAAGGGGATTTTGAATTCCCCGAAGTGAAGATAATTGGTATGGTATATTGATCTTACCTTAAAAGTGTAGTTGGTATGAAGATACCAACAATGTATACCTAAATGTGTATTGTGGTTCAATGAATAGGATTGTGTAATAATTATTTTTATTGGACTTTAATGAGGATTGTGTAGATAAGTCATGAAAGTGGAGGTCTGAGAGACTAATACTGGAAACCGCAATTGTCGACCGGGGGTCTATATGACTGGGTGGTTTGAGTCCCTTATTATTATTACCATATGATTAGGAGGTTTGAGTCTCCCACATTATATTACATGATTTCGGGCTTGTGTCTCCTTGTCATGCCAAGAGGTTCGAGTCCCACATAGTGCATATGTATACCTAATGTGTGAACTGATGCTAACATATTTGAGGCTTTTAACTGAGAATAATTGCAAAGTCTTAAACAACTTTTGCTATTTTTGAGTGTTTTATCTTTGATTTTACAGTAGAAGCTAAGATACTAGAGACCCAACAAGGATGGAAGCAAAAGAGTTGAAATATGAAGCAAAAAAAAGAGAAGTATGGCTGACAACATTCCTGATAAGTCGTCAACCCTTTGATAAGTTATCAACTTCATCGTCGGCCTTAGACAGAGAATGGATCTCAGCTAAAATTTGTGACAACATTTCATGATAAGTCATCAAGGAATTGATAGGTCATCAAAATTATCGTTAGTCTAAGGCAGAACATAGGAGCTGAGGTAGATAAGTGATGACATTCAGGATAAGTTGTCAAAGATCTGATAGGCCGTCACAGTTTGTCGTCAGCCTAAGGCAGCGAATGTTAAAATCAAAGAGGAGCTGACGACATTTGTGATAAATTGTTAGCCTCCTGATATGGCATCACGAATGGCGTCACCTATCCGAGAAATTGCTGCACTCTATGATTTTGTTTCCATAATTAGGGTTAACTATTTAAAGCATTGTTTAGGGTTTTCTAAGGAGTTCTGAACATCTTTTGGAGACAAGTATTTTGTTACTTTTCTCTCTTGTTTCTTGGCTTGAAAAATAATTAACTTTGAAGAGATTTCGATCAATACTTTGGGGATTCCTATTGTGATCTAATCTGAGAATCACTTGTTATTATTCATCTTTTGGTAAGTTTATCTTTCAAATTATGAATTCATCTAGTTGTTTCGATCATTACATTATGAGTGGTTAAACCCCTCTGACCTGAATTATGGGATCTATGGGTTAAGTTTTGGTAAGATGCTAAGTGTTTAAGATTTAAAAAAGTAATAGGACTCCTTGATAATTCCAAGATTTTAATCAATGTCTGTTGGTTGCAAACAATAGATAGCACCTACTTTGATTTGCATGAGATAAGAAATCAAATACAGTAGGAAGTGAATTATCGACAGGGACTTGGAAGTACTAAAAACTTCCATTTAATAATTGACGGTGTAACAAGGTTGATTAACCTGAGGTAAAGTTTGGCCAGTGAATATAAATTCCCTCAGTTCGATAGGATTAGGTAATTAAATGCTTAAGTAGGTCGAGAGACATTTAGGCATAACTTTGATGAAGATAATATGTTGCCTATTTACTGTGAGAATCTTGAATCGCTATTAACATCTATCAGGTATCAAAACCCATAGTGAACATAATTATGGTTTTCCATAGACTCTTGATTACAAACACTGAAGCTAAAGTGACCAACAATTATTTGTTAAGCTCAAAACCCCCCATTTTAGGAAACATCAAACTATCAGTTGATTAACTCACAAATGACTTAAGTTCACACCATGTTCCCTATGGGATTCGAACCCAACCTAGTTGGGTTATATATTGACAATGATCACTTACATTCTCATTAGAGAGGTGTAGTTTGAGCGTTATCAAAAATTGTTGATGTGTGAGCTGATGCTAACACATTTGAGGCTTTTAACTGAGAATAATTACAAAGTCTTAAGCAAATTTTGTCGTTTTAAGTGTTTTATATTTGATTTTGTAGTAGAAGCTAAGATGCTAGAGAACCAACAAGAATGGAAGTAAAAGAGTTGAAATCTGAAGCAAAAAGAAGAAAAGTATGGCTGACGACATTCCTGATAAGTCATCAGCCCTGTGATAAGTTATCAGCTTCATCGTCAGCCTTAGATAGATAATAGATCTCAGCTGAAAGTTGTGACAATATTTTTTGATAAGCCATCAAGGAGTTGATAGGTCGTCAAAATTATCGTCAGGAAACATCTAACTATAAGTTGATTAACTCGAAAACGTCTTAAGTTCACACCATATTCCCTGTGGGATTAGAGCCCAACCTAGTTGGGTTATATGTTGACAACGATCGATTACATTCTTATTAGAGAGGTATAGTTTGAGCGTTATCAAATATTGTTGATGTGTGAGCTGATTCTAACACATTTGAGGCTTTTAACTAAGAATAATTACAAAGTGTTAAGAAAATTTTATCATTTTTGAGTGTTTTATCTTTGATTTTGCAGTAGAAGCTAAGATGCTAGAGAACCAACAAGGATGGAAGCAAAAGAGTTGTAATCTAAAGCAAAAAGGAGAAGTGTGGCTGACAATATTTTGATAAATCGTCAGCCCTATGATAAGTTATTAGCTTCATCGTCAGCCTTAGATAGAGAATAGATCTCAGCGGAAAGTTATTATTCATCTTGTGGTAAGTTTATCTTTCAAATTATGAATTCTTCTAGTTGTTCCGATCATTACATCATGTGTGGCTTAACCCCTCTAACCCGAATTATGGGATCTATGGGTTTAGTTTTGGTAAGATGATAAGTGTTTAAGATTTAAAAGGTAATAGGACTGCTTATAATTCCAAGATTTTAATCATTGTATACTGGTTGCAAACAATAGATAGCACCTGCTTTGATTTGCTTGAGATAGGAAATCAAATACAGTAGGAAGTGAATTATTGACAGGGTCTTGGAAGCACTAAAAACTTCCATTTAATAATTGACGTTGTAACAAGGTTGATTAACCTGAGGTAAAGTCTACTCAGTGAATATAAATTCCCTAAGTCCAAGAGGATTAGGTAATTAAATGCTTAAGTAGGTTGAGAGACATTTAGGCATAACTTCGATGAAGATAATCTATTGTCCTATTTACTGTGAGAACCTTGAGTCACTATTAGCATCTGTCAAGTACCAAAACCCATAGAGAACATAATTTTTGTTTTCCATAAACTCTTGATTACAAACACTGAAGTTAAAGTGACCAATAATTATTTGTTAAACTCAAAACCCCTTATTTTAGGAAATATCCAACTATCAGTTTATTAACTCAGAAATGACTTAAGTTCACACCATATTCCCTATGGGATTCGACACTAACCTAGTTGGGTTATATATTGGCAATGATCGCTTACATTCTCATTAGAGTGGTGTAGTTTGAGCGTTATCAAAAATTGTTGATGTATGAGCTGATGCTAACATATTTGAGGCTTTTTACTGAGAATAATTGAAAATTCTTAAGCAAATTTTATCATTTTTGAGTGTTTTATCTTTGATTTTGCAGTAGAAGCTAAGATACTAGAGAACCAACAAGTATGGAAGCAAAAGAGTTGAAATCTGAAGCAAAAAGAAGAGAAGTGTGGTTGATGAAATTCCTAATAAGTCGTGAGCCCTATGATAAGTTATCAGCTTCATCGTCAGCCTTTGATAGAGAACGGATCTCAGCTAAAAGTTTTGATGATATTTCATGATAAGTCATCAAGGAGTTGATAGGTCATCAAAATTTTCATCAGTCTAAGGCAGAACATGGGAGCTGAGGTAGATAAGTGATGACATTCCTGATAATTCATCAGAGAACTGATAGGCAATCATAGTTCATCGTCAGCCTAAGTCCGTGAATGTTAAAATCAAACAGGAGCTGACGACATTTGTGATAAGTCGTTAGCCTCTTGATAAGGCGTCACGAATGGCGTCACCTATCCGAGAAATTGTTGCACTCTATGATTTTGTTTCCATAATTTAGGTTAACTATTTAAAGCATTGTTTAGGGTTTTCTAAGGAGTTCTGAACATCTTTTGGAGACAAGTATTTTTTACTTTTCTCTCTAGTTTCTTGGCTTGAAAAATAATTAACTTTGAAGAGATTGCGATCAATACTTTGGGGATTCCTAGTGTGATTTAATCTGAGAATCACTTGTTATTTTTCATCTTTTGGTAAGTTTATCTTTCAAATTATGAATTCATCTAGTTGTTTCGATCATTACATCATGAGTGGCTAAACCCCTTTGACCTGAATTATGGGATCTATGGGTTAAGTTTTGGTAAGATGCTAAGTGTTTAAGATTCAAAAAGGTAATAGGACTCCTTGATAATTCCAAGATTTTAATCATTGTCTATTAGTTGCAAACAATAGATAGCACCTGCTTTGATTTGCTTGAGAAAAGAAATCTAATATAGTAGGAAGTGAATTATTGACAGGGACTTGGAAGTACTAAAAACTTCCATTTAATAATTGACGTTGTAACAAGGTTGATTAACCTGAGGTAAAGT
>NW_025827334.1:0-2641 GCF_002878395.1 Capsicum annuum | reverse complement strand
ATTTATGCTATATGTTTCATTATTCATGATTTATGAGATTTAGATTTCAGATTTATTCAAGCTATGTGAGTCATTTAAACTAGCATGCATGGTTTTATAAAGAGTAATGATATTATTGACTTAATGCATACACCCCCATATACTCAATACATCCTCAAAGTACTGATCTACATATATGTCTATGTGCTACATTGTCTCATAATGTAGGTACAAGATCTAGTATGCACATTCAGACTCCGACGGTTGCAGATTCCAGCTAGCAAGGTGATGAGTTCTCCTACTTCGGGGACTTTAGTTGGATTTATTTATGTTGTGTCTTTTCTTATTCATATGTATTATTAATGATAGTTGGCGTAGATTCCTAACTATTTATATTCAGTATAGTAGAGGCTTCACAGATGTCAGTTAGAGTCAGTATTGTAATTTCAGTCCTTCTATTCAGACTTTATTAGAATGTAAAAGTGGTATCAGTATTGTGTTTTACAAGTTTTAGCATTTCTCTATGTTTCCGCACTGTAAACTTTGTTACTCATTCATATTTAATCAGTTGATTAGTAGTATGCCATTAGAAGGGTTAGCTTGGGATCACTTGTGGTCTTAAGCACCGTGTGACATTTCGAAATAGATTTTCGGAGAGTTACAAACTTGGTATTAGAGCACAGAGTTCAAGTATCCTAGGGTGTCTGTGAAGCCGTGTCTAGTAGAGTCTTACAGAATGGTACGAAGACGTTTGTACTTTTCTTCGAGAGGATACAGGGTATTTAGGAAATATTTTCCTTCTTTTAAGTCTCAGATTGTGCTATAGAAAGGTTCTCTAAGAAACTTATACAGATTCTTATCTTGCTCTATTCAAACCATCTCTGCCTTATTTTCAAGGTTACAAAAGAAGTCAAGCTTAAATCTTTACAGCTAGATCTTTCTCAGACAGTCCCCACAGATTGTTATGGGATTATACGCAGTCTCAAAAGTATCTCATTAATGCTTTTAAGTTCCGAGTTTTGAAAAACTTCATTCATGTTCACGGAAATAGTGTGCTAAGCCCAAGTCAAATGTGCTTTCAGATCCCTCCTCAGAATTCATAATGTTAATCTATACTTCCCCATCTATACATTATTCTTGAGATAACACAATTAGCAAGTTCCAATTTTCTCCCCTAATAATGCTCTCAGATTTGCTAGCAAGTAGTTTCAGAATACACCCAAATGGTTTGAGATGAGCTTTTTAGTGTGTCATAAGTCCCTCAAGCTAAAAGTTATGTCCTCATTCTTATGAGTTATTCAATTGATGCAAAATTAGATTGTATTCAGATTACCTGTTGACCCTTTTAATACAGATAATGCTCATGAGAGAAGATAGTATGAACCTAGACTGTTAAGTGTAGTGTGCATTCGAGGGATATTGTGAACTTCAGTGTTATGATTTGTGAATGGTAGAACCTTATTATAGTTGGAAGTATGGGTATAGAAGAGTAGTGGCAAGAAGAGTAAGCATGATGATTGATAAAAAGTAAAGAGATAAATTTATGCATGCTATAGATTTTGCTTTATACTGCTATGTTCCTGTGTGTTAGTTTAGTAGAGGATAGAGAGGTAGTCATTAGTTAAGGTGAATTGTTGTTTGCTTGAAGTATGAAAAGAGTAATTGATGGTATTTATTGTGATTGAAAGTATAGGATATTAATGAAGTATTTGGTGGTTTAGTATCATTAATTTAGGCTTCCCTAGAGGTTGAAAAAAAGAGTTTAGCTGAAATTTATAGAGCTATGATAATAATTTAGATGTATATAAGGGTAA
This sequence comes from Capsicum annuum, assembly GCF_002878395.1. Classification (NCBI taxonomy): domain Eukaryota; kingdom Viridiplantae; phylum Streptophyta; class Magnoliopsida; order Solanales; family Solanaceae; genus Capsicum; species Capsicum annuum. The sequence goes on along the minus strand of NW_025827334.1, from coordinate 848 downwards.
ATAGCAATGATGTGTATAAAGAGGATGTATTAATGGATTATGATAAGATAGGCCATATGATTATGATCGAATATTGTTGCTATAAAGTTTTAGTGGACTAGTGTTTATTGATATTTTATTCTATAGATTCCAAGTAAGATTAGTATGTGAGGTTAATCATGCCTAGCACCAGACACTAATTTGAATAGTAGATGATTAGCAAGGCGGATGTAATAATTTCTTGGTTAGTGTGGCTAGTTGTAGGGAAGTGATCTAGTAGGCTTGAACAGTGTATGCAAGAGCTTAAGTTTATTTGTTCGCAATGAAGTATGATGTTGTAGGTATGATGTAGAGGAGTGCCTAAGGTGATATGGGGCTTTATTATTTTAAAAACTTATTAAGTGTTGTGTGGTTAGTAGTACCCCTTGAATTTATAAGTATAAATGAGGTTGCGTAGTATATGGTGTTCTTGTCAGTAAACTTATGGGTTACAGGTTGGTGATGTGGTAAGTTAGAGATGTGATATTAGCAGAGTATGAGGGAAGTTTAGCAAAGGTTTAGAGATATCCATGTTTAGTGTTAGAATCTAAGTTAGCGAGTGTTTAAGTTATTATATGATGGCTTATAGGGCTATATAAATCTATGAGTTGAATCTTAGAAGAAGGTGTTAGCATTGGGTGTTATACGTGAAGATACAGTCCTTCAGGGTACGTTTAGTTTTATGTGTATTGATGTTATCCTAGACTCTAGAATAAAGTAATTGCGGTTTAGATTAAAGTTTATATAGTGGTTCACAAATTGAGAGTGATGGCTTAAGTCTAAGGGGGAGATGACAGAAGGAGTAACCAAGTCAAACTTCCAGATTCTTG
>NW_025827333.1:0-4955 GCF_002878395.1 Capsicum annuum | reverse complement strand
ATTTTTTATTTGTCTTAATATTTCTTGAATTTTTCATGTGTGAACAGATTCAAGACTGTAAAATTGCATATTCAAAGCAATTGCATGTGGGTGTTTTGATAATTTTTTGCTTAGATATTGTTTGAATTGTTGTTGTTCAAAGTTGTACCATCATTAGAATCTCCATCATTGAAAAAGCATACAATTTATCGCATATGCAATTGCTCCACCTCTCTCAAGGTCTTTGTTCCTGCTGAGAGAACACAAATCGAAGAAAAAATTGAAGCTCAACCTCTGAAAAATTGTCTTCAAGAAGACAAGCAGAAGCAACAGAAAATTAAGGCGGTGAGAGTAAATACCCTATTAAGCAGAAGCAGTAGAAAATTAAGGCGGTGAGAATAAATACCCTATTAAAATTACCTGTTGAGATATCACAAAAGTTTGAAGATCAGCCACCTGAAAATTTGTCTCCAAGAAGATAAGCAAAAACAGTAGAGAAAAAAGTTGTATTTGTTCAAATAGGAGTAAATCAAAAGCAGTTTCTTCGAGGATATAATTAATTTTTTAATATATAAGTGACTTATAATAATTAATTATGGGTGATACATTAAAATCATGATTAAAGCAGCAGAAATCAATCAATTTTAATTTTTTTTTTTGTTAATTATTGTTATTTACAGTATTTTTTATTTAATTTTTAAATAATATATGTTGTTTTATATCTTTTTCTTTCCCGTTTCAATTTATGTGACACTAATATAATTTTGATAGTCAATTAAATATTTTATGTTGACATATCATTTTGTTATTTTTATTTTTCTAATACATAAATGACTTATAATGATATAGTAAAATCATTGTTCGAAAGACGAAAATTTAATTTAAAATATTAACAGTTAATTTTACATTTTATGTTTATTTTATTTTTCATTAAATATTATTAGATGACCCATAATAATTAATTAAAAGCGATTGATTATGTTATTATTATAAAAATTAATATAATTTTATCATATTCAATAGTAATTATAGATAATTCACCAAAATAGTATATTAATTAAATACGGGATGCTGTAGTTGCATATGCAAAATATGATATTATTAAATATTATTGGATAGTGCATTATATTTATCTTTCACAATAATAAAATTTTACTATATATTTTTCTTTATTTCCATTTAAGATACATATTGATCCAACACAAATTCTAAGAAAATATTAATTAGAAATTTATTTTATTAAATTAAATTTATTAATTTTGTACTTTAAAAATTTAAAGTTATGTTTAAATATTAGTATTTCTATATAAGAAAGAAATAATTTTAAAATTTAAATTTACTAAAATAAATAAATAAACAAAAAGTTAATTTTCTATATAAAATTCAATTAAAATAATAAAATTGATTTACATTAAATATTTAGTTGCAATTAATTAAGATAATTTTTTATTTTGTCATGATTTATGGTTCATCGATAAAATTTTGAGAGTTGAATAGAATTTTTATCTATTTTTAAAAAAGTATTTAACTTGTTAATTATTGTGATTTATAATAATTTTTACATAATTATCAAATAATATATTTATTCTTTGTATCTCAATTTATGTGGTTTCGATATAATTTTGAAAATCAACTAAAATTTTTATATATCTTTTAAATATTTTAAGTTGTTAATTATTATGATTTGCAGTACTTTTTCTTTATCTCAATTTATGTGGCATTGCTAAAATAACGAGAGTCAATAAAATTTCTATATGTCTTTTAAATATTTTAAGTTATTAATTATTGTGATTCGTGGTAACAAATTAGTTTTGAACATGATAGCCAATTAAATAAATAATTTTTTTTACTTCCAATATGTATTTATAGTTAATTAATATAAATTAATAGAATATATTAAATATTTAAACCATTATGATGAAACAATGAAATAATTATTTATTGGGGCATGATATGTAATTAAGTGAGAGTGGAGAATTGGTGGTCGAAACCACCCCTTCTATTAGACTAAATCACGATCTCAAAACAAAGAAATAAAGGAGCCCAGAAATAAGCAGCTTGACAGACAGTAAAATAGAAAACTGCTAATATCACCAAACAATCCTTTCTAAGAAAAAAAGTTCAATCACCAAACTCTTATAAGATTAGTACATATGCATAATAGGAAAAATAAACTTGTTGCTAGCATTAAGTTTCAAAATTTAAACCTTCAGAAGAAAATTAATGAAGACTGGAATTCAGCAAAAGCAGAAAAGCCTAGACATCATTCCTAGCTGTAAACATTAAAATAGAAGAGCCCCTCAGCTCACATTCCGGCAAAAGCTTTTTTCCCGCCACCAGCAGAACCGGCTGGAATCACCTTCAAGACATTGAACCTCACGGTTTTGGATAACGGCCTATAAAAGAAGATGTTATCACTTCAACAGCAAATAATGAAAAACTACTTCAGCAAAATCAAAATATGATGGTCCTAACCTGCATTGTCCGATAATAACATGATCTCCCTCTTTCACACGGAAGCAAGGTGAGATGTGAGCTGGAATATTCGAGTGCCTCTTCTCATATCTGAAATAACTTACGTGTTAAAAATAACAAAAGAATTGAGTAAAACAGCCAACATATTTAAGGTAGCACGCTCTTGCCTCTGGTACTTCTTGACATAATGTAGGTAGTTGCGACGAACAATGATGGTTCTGTTCATCTTAGCACTGTGGCATGTACCAGCAAGGATACGACCTCTGATGGAAACATTGCCAGTGAATGGGCATTTCTTGTCAATATACGTACCTAAATTTAAACAGACCAAAACACTAGGTTAGACCACAGAACAAGCGGTGTTTCCAGATATATTTCTCAAAAGAACTGGCAAAATATGCCTAATCGATTAGAATTGAGAAAATTCGGTTACTGTTAACAGGGCTGTAAAATGCACATATATCTAAAAGGCTGTTCTGCAAATTTCTACACTTTCAGCCAAACAACAAGTGAAAGAATTCCAATGGAATAAAAGCAAAAACAAACTAACCACATTAAGATTCACACATAGGAATTGATGTTTCCCATTGGTAAAAAGACTCATTACCTGTCCATAAATTAAGGACTGTTGTTTTGGGAACATTTTGTATCTCGGGAAATGAAGGAAGCACAATGGATGAAAAGCAATCACAACATTATAACTTCAGAATTGCCATGAAAGAATCAATGGCAACTGGTGCAACAGATATAAAAGATGACCTGAAATCTATGGAACTCTAGTGTTTTTTAAAAATATCCCTCATCTAGAGAACCTTACAACAAAGAAGCAACATTTCCACATAAAGGTCCCAAAAGTGGCTATTATGGAAGCATTTTTCATATTCTATTACTTATATGTAAATGTTGCCTAGTGGAATACCCGCATAAGCACATTACAGCATGCTAGTGATTTTGTCTATTCTGGTTGAAGTAGGAAACACGAAGGAATATCAGGTTTACCGCAAGGTTTAATGCATCTCAATAGTTGCGGCAAAGATTTAAAAGAAAATCAAGAGGAAGCCACATGAGAAAAATGTGGTATATGGATTTGTCATTCGAACACCTAATCATTCGGCCTTGAGGATGAATTCCAAATTACAGAAAAAAAGTCAAGTTATTACTTGCATAATATTAGAATGAAGCTAATGACTGGTGAAAGCAAAACAGAGAATAATCAACCTCAAAACTTCTCCATGCCAAAATGTTAGGTTCAATGGTTGTCGGAGTAGCCGATATAAAATGATTATCTATTTAGTAATTAGGGTGAGAAGTGATGAGACATGGAGGTGACGTGGCAGTGTCGTGGACATAGATCTATGACACATGGGCGCAGGAGATCTAATCAGAAGGCGTAACTATCCAGTTGAATTCATTTAACTGAATTGTGTGGCTGAGATGAGTCCTATTCATTATTTGTATACGGGAGTTGCAACTGATTTAGGCATTGTGAAATCTGGTATATTCCTAGTTAATTTCCGCTCTTCCTCTCTTCTATTTTTCTCTCCAGTCCTGCTTTCTCTAACTATCCATTGACGCTCAACTTAGCAGCTAGCATTTAGTTATTTAGTCAATATACATTACAACCGTTGATTGGAATTGTACTAATTACTTTTGAGCTAATAAAAAATCTCAAATTCTTCCCAATTACTATTTTCTGCAATTCAATACCCACAACTAACTTTCATAATGTACTATAACATCTACACACATTGCTTTCGGCTCGATCCATAAGTATGTCAATCAGTCAAACCACACCTCAATCACGAACTATAGTTTGCATTCTCTATACGAATAGTCTACATCGAGAAATATAAAGCAAAAAACAAACTTAGCCAACACTGAATATAGACAATTAGTCTTAAAAATCCTTATTCAGCTACGTTTCGACAACATACAGCATAACTATATTCAGAATAACCACAAAATTACAGTAAAAAAACAAATGAAATGCAGAGATTGAATAATGTTATCGATATAGTTAGTGGAAATGAATATTGACCTTCAATAGCTTCGCGAGGAGTTTTGAATCCTAACCCGGTACTCTTAAAGTATCGATTTCCTCCCTTTCCTGGTCTCTTTCCCTTCCCTGTCTTCTTAGAGCTGTCCAAATCATATATAAACAACAAACACGCAAATCTTAGCCCCAAAATTGCTCCAACTTAGGGATTTTAACAGCAAAAGCATATAGCATTGGTCAGTATAACTTGCCTTAGAAAAACACCAGGTTGCTTCAAAAACGCCTTCTCTATCTGCAATACCAAAACAAATTCATTAGATTTTATATGTCGGAAATCACAACGTTAAGGGCAATAGAAAGAGAAGAACCTGCTCCGCCATGGTTGAGGGTTAGGAAGGAAGGAAGGAGCACTGAGTGAGAAGATATGGCTGGTATCAGTAAACCCTAATTGGCAGCAGAGAGTGAGGGATGTGTGGGCTTAAAGAAACTTATGTAATCTAACTAG
>NW_025827332.1:0-2817 GCF_002878395.1 Capsicum annuum | reverse complement strand
AATATTCTTAATGGGATGTAAAGTACAGGGTCCTATAGTTTAAGTTAACACTTTTTTACTCGGAGTTTGGATTCAACATAGCAATAGTAAGTAGTGAGCCTCAAATTCTTGTGGCTAGATGTGTGATTAGAAAATCGTAAGTTGACGAGTGTGAAGTATGCTATTTATTTTTTGGGGCGTAGACAATTAATACCTCTAAGTTTAAGTCTATTCGTGGTACCTTGTAAGGTAGATAATGCTTCTAATCCTATCTTTCACAAAATCTTATTTCATTATTAGTACCAATATAAATAGGTCTATGATCATCAAATAAACACCTACCTTATGTTATCACGATTATGATTCATAGAACTCATGTGCAAGATCATCCCTATGTAAAATCTCAGTATCCCATGTTTCGTGCTTTCACGTTTCATTAGGGGTTATCATGAAGCTCCTTTGATGCCTTTGCATATTTTCTTAGGGAAAAATGTTCAATCCAAGGTTTCGTTCTTTATTCTACACTTATATAATTTCAAAAAGTCCCTACCCATCATTTGGGGATGAATGATACCAAGGGGGAGATAATGTAACACCCCACATTTTTGAGCTAGAATGTAGACCGTCATTCCTATGCGTCAATGTTTCAAAAGCCATCCTATTGATTGAGTCTTGATGAGTGTCTAAATTTGTTTGTATTTTAGTTCTCACAAGCCACCTTGAATCCCCCCGCATCGTGGTGAAAATAGTGATGGAAGCTTCACTGCATTGCGATGGAGGCCAATTCGGCATTTGTAAATTTCCAGAAACTCATCGCGAATGCACCGCTTTGCGGTGAACCACAAAACGGCAATTGTCACAATCTAATGAGTCCCGGCAATTCTACCACATCACTGTGGGAATCGTGATGACCTACTCAGAACGTCGCGGTAAGCGTCAAAAATAAGATTTCTTCTGCAACTTTTAAGTTTGAGGGAAGTCTCATTTTTTCCTACAATTCATAATCGTATTAACTGATGATTAAGGCATTTTTAGGGAAGAGTATGCCCATTTTTACTTACATTTCACAAGAGCAAAAACTCCAACCTCTCTCCTAAAGATCAAGAACTCATCTCTAAGATCAAGAATTCGAAGAAACGGATCAAGATCCGGTTCCATCTTTCAAATTTTTTAATCGAAGGTATGTGAGGCTACTCTAAAAACCTTGGGCTTAAGTTTAAATGTTTTATCAAGATTAAAGATCCCCAATTAAGATTTATAATGAAGTATTCAATACGATTTTCGAAAAGTATGCATCATGGGACTATTTTGGTGAAAACAATGGTTGTCTTGGATCACTTTTCATGGAAATTGAATTATAACTATATGTATGTATGATTTAGTGTATTTTTTAATATTATTGAGACCATGTGTATGAATTTCCTCTCTTGTTGCGAACTCAAGTTTATATTTTTCTTTGTGAATGATTTGAAGTGCATGCCTTAAGATTTGAAAGTGTTCTTTTTAATATCATGGTGTTTGACATGGTTTATAGATGATGAGAGGGAGTTTCTTGTTATCACTACATTGTTGTTTTAAAGGGAAAGAATTGCATGTAATTAAATAAATTGACATAACCACCACATGTTTTGAATCTTGCAAAGAGAGGTTAAATGCCTAATCGTTCTTGTGATTTCAAAGTGATGACTTTATTGTGATGTTATGAATCTTGGGTGTTTATATGCTTGTTTTGAATATGATGGGCTGTGAATTGGATATGATATTGACATGCAAGTCAGGATATGATGATACTCGGTGAATACATGCCCTTAACAAGATAAGTATTGAATGTTTTGAAAGTATGAAGCATGCTTGTTTTAAAGAACTAAAAGTTGGGCTTAAGAGAGCTAGTAGGTTACGTGACGAAAGTAAGAGTTGAAAGACTCTATGCTAGAAACCGTGATTTGCTGACACGGGGTTATGGTACCATGCTTTGTGATCTTGTGTACCTTGATTCATGTCGTCCTAAATCGGAACTATGGTTAGGAGCCCTGCTTTGTGATCTTGTGCACTACCATGATATGTTGATTTGATTGGGGATTTTGGCATCCTGTTGTGTGATCTTGCGTGTCCCCCTTATATTTACTCGAATCCTTGCGGAAAACTTGGATTGAGGACTTAGCCGCCGAGTTAAGGGCGGATTCCATATAGCCTGCAGAATTAAAGATTATAGGGTATACCATCTAGCTCAGAAGAATGACAAAGAGTGAGTCAAGGTTTTCAAGAACTGTTCTGAAATTATTAAATTTGCCCATGTATTTTATTTACATAATATTCACGGTTATTACGATATGATCACATCTATTTTTTTTGTAAAACATGTTATTTTGAGTTGTTTCACATACCATTACATCTGTATTAACCCCCCCATATTTCAGGATCTGAGACACAGTCCCGGGATCCCCATTCAATAATAGATTCCTGTGCTAGAAATTGCAGTTGGTGATCCTTCTCTATTTCGGAAGGCCCGGTGATAAAACTTTGTTATTTCTTTTGTTTTACGGTCTGGCTGGGGGCCCTTTCCTAGTCTTTAGACAGATGTTGAACTTCACAATGTTAGAGATTTCTCAGACTGGCATCAAATGTTATGTTGAATGTTGTGAACTCAAGTTTCGTATTATGAAAAAATGGACTAAATATTAAAGCAGAGTAGAAAACTTATGAATTTCAAAGGAGACAGAACATTTAGGAATAAAATACTAACATAAAAAAGGAGAAAGTTGAAGAAATAATGAGTTTTTAATAAGAATGTAGGAGAAAAAAGTTAGAGAGGGGAGGAAAAAGTAATTTGAAATTGAA
>NW_025827331.1:0-1392 GCF_002878395.1 Capsicum annuum | reverse complement strand
TTGTCACCGGTATGTTATGAATCTTTTCTCATGATGTTTATGTATTGCTTGATCCCAGGTCTACTTTATCTTATGTGACCCTTTATGTGGCTGTTGGTTTTGGGTTTGAGCCCGAAGTTATTGTAGAACCCTTCTCTATTTCTACTCCTGTAGGTGATTCTGCTATTGCTAGAAGGGTGTATAGAAATTGTGTCATATCTATTTATAGTAGGGAATCTGTGGCAGACCTTATAGAACTGGATATGATAGATTTTGATGCCATCCTTGGGATAGAGTGGCTCCATTCGTGTTATGCCACCCTTGATTGCAGAACCCGAAAGGTCACTTTTTCTTTCCCGAATGAGACATCAATTATATGGGCAGGGAGTTCTGTGGAACCTAGAGGTTACTTTATCTCTTATCTTAGAGCCCGAAAGCTTATCTCCAAAGTCTGTATGTACCATTTAACCTGAGTAAAAGATTCAAATGTTGAAAACCTTCCCTGCAGTTAGTCCCTGTAGTGAATGAATTCCCAGAAGTCTTTCCTGAAGATCTCCCAGGGATACCCCCTGATAGGGAGATAGATTTTGGCATTGATGTATTGCCAGACACTCGTCCTATTTCTATTCCACCATATAAAATGGCTTCCACAGAAATAAAGGAGTTAAAGGAACAGCTTGTAGACCTCCTAGACAAAGGTTTTATTTGTCCTAGTGTTTCCCCATGGTGTGCACCCGTGCTCTTCATGCGAAAGAAGGATAGGTCCCTTCGGATGTGCATAGACTACCATTAGTTGAATAAGGTCACGATTAAAAATAAATATCCTCTTCCTAGGATTAACGACCTTTTTGACCAACTTCAGGGTGCTAAGTGTTTTTCAAAAATAGACCTTCGTTCGGGTTTTTATCAGTTGAAAGTTAGGGAGTCAGACATACGTAAGACAGCCTTCTGAACCCGATATGGTCACTACAAATTTCTATTCATGTTTTTTGGGTTGACTAACGCCCCTGCAGCCTTCATAGATCTTATGAATAGAGTGTTCCATCAGTTTCTTAACTTGTTCGTCATTGTATTTATTGATGATATTCTGATCTTAAATAGGATCACACCAATCACCTTCGAATTATCCTTCAGACCCTTAAGGATCATCGTTGTATGCCAAATTTTCTAAGTGTGAATTCTGGTTAGATGTTATTGCCTTCCTGGGGCATATTATGTCCAGTGAGGGGATAAGAGTGGATCCCCAGAAAGTTGAAGCAGTGAGAAAATAGCCTAGACCCACGACTCCAACCGATATTCGGAGCTTCTTGGGTTTGGCGGGGTATTACAGAAGGTTCGTAGAGAGTTTTTCTTCCATAGCTGCTCCGCTTACTAAACTGACTCAGAAAAAAATAAAGTTTGTGTGGTCTGACT
>NW_025827330.1:0-1184 GCF_002878395.1 Capsicum annuum | reverse complement strand
GAGAACCAATAGAAGAAGAAATAGGAAACAGTAAGTACCACCGCCAGATCTCGAAGACCCTCCAAATGAGCAGGTCTCTCATGTTGAGTTTAGGGATGCTTTCACAATATTAGCCCAATCTATGACTGCTCAGAATAACTAGTAGTTTTTTATCCAACAACAAATATGACAACAACTAGAATTCGGGACTTCACTCGGATGAATCCACCAATATTTTTGGGTCTAAATATAAAGAAGATACACATGAGTTCTTAAACAGTGTTCTAAAAATGACAGATATCATGGGTGTCACTTCAAGTGAAAGTGCTGATCCAGATCCTTCCAACTGCAAGGAGTGGCTCACACCTGGTATAAGCATTGTAAGGAAGATAGAGGTGCAGATACAGGTCCAGCAGTGGGATGAGTTTGTTACTGAACTTCTGGATAGGTTCTTCCCACTTAAGTTGAGGGAAGCTAAAGTGCAAGAATTAATCAACTTGAAGCAGGAAAGTATGAATGTTAAGGAGTACTCAGGAATTAATCAACTTGAAGCAAGGCAATATGAATTTTAAGGAGTACTCACTCAAGTTTACTCAGTTGGCGATGTATTCTTCAACTATGGTGGCTGATTTTAGAGACAGAATGAGTAAGTTTATGTCTGCTATTTTTAAGGAAGTAGTGAAGGAGTGTAGGATGACTATATTGATTAAGGAGATGAACATATCGATATTGATGGTTAATACTCAACAGATTGAGAAGGAGAATATCAAAAAAAAAAGAAAGGGAGAATAAGAGGGCTAGAATGGTAGTTTCAATTTCTCTCAGCCAAGGTCAAATGGTGGGAATCATTCTTAGTTCTTCCAAAAATCTTTAGTTCCAGCCCCATCTTCTATTAGGGATATAGTGCCTAAGTCCAGACATGATACTTAAGATAGAGTACCAGGCTTTAAGTACCAAGGTAGTGTGAATGACGCACTAACCCAGTTTGCAAGCGATATGGTAAGAACCACATGGGTGAGTGCATGGATGGTAGCCATGCTTGTTTAGGGTATGGTACGTCAGGCCCCAAAATAAGGGATTGTACAATAGTTTTGTAGAAAGGTAGGACTGATCGTCAGCAGGGTTAGACTAACTCTTCAATAGTACTAACGGGTCGCCTGACTCACCAGGGTGCCACGTCTAGTGCAATTATTGGACGACATCAG
>NW_025827329.1:0-1967 GCF_002878395.1 Capsicum annuum | reverse complement strand
GTCGCCAGCCCCTCCCAGGGTACTTCATCTAGTACCGGTGGCGGTCAGTGCCAGAATTTGTTCTATGCTTTACCATCCAACCAATAGTAGGAGGATTCTCCAAATATTGTTATCGATATGCTTCGTGTCTTTCATTTTGATGTTTATGTGTTGTTAGACCATGGGTTAAGTTTCTCTTATGTGACCTTGTTAGTTGAAGTAAATTTTGAGGTACATTATGAAAAGATCCCTGAGGCTTTCCTGTCTTCTACCCAAGTAGGTGAGTCAGTTATTGCTAAGCGAGTCTACAAAAGTTTTCTATCACCGTTATTCATAGAGTCATGTTAGCAAACTTGGTAGAGTTAGACATAGTTGATTTTGATCTTATTCTTGGTTTGGATTGGCTCCATTCCTGTTATACTTCTATAGATTTTTGCACCCGAGTGGTAAAGTTTAAGTTTCTAGATCAGCTAATCTTTGAGTGGTCAGGTAATTCAGTGTCTCCCAAGAGTCATTTCATATCTTATCTTAAAGACAGAAAGTTGATTTCCAAAGGTTGCATCTATTATCTAGTTCAAGTTAAAGATAATAAGTCTGAGACTCCAACAGTTCAGTCAGTCGATGTAGTAAATAAATTTCCTAATGTTTTCCCAGAAGATCTCCCAAGGGTACCTCCTAATAGGGAAATAGAATTCAGTATTGACTTTCTTCTTGATACTCAACCTATTTCTCCCCCTCCATATTATATGGCTCCCTCAGAGCTTAAGGAGTTGAAGGAGCAACTCAAAGATCTTCTAGATAAGGGTTTCATAAGACCTAGTATTTCTCCATGGGGTAATCCCATCCTATTCATGTGAAAGAAAGATCATTGACTATCGTCAGCTAAATAAGGTCATAGTCAAGAACAAATATCCTTTTCCTAGAATTGATGATTTATTTGACCAACTCGAAGGCACAAGTTATTTTTCAAAGGTAGACCTTAGATTCGGCTATCATAAGCTTAGAGTAAGGGAATGTGATATTCCAAAGACAGCCTTTAGAACCCATTATGGTCATTTTGAGTTTCTAGTCATGTCTTTAGGGTTAACCAATGCTCCAGTAGCTTTCATGGACCTTATGAATCAAGTATTTAAACAATATCTAACATATTTGTCATAGTATTCATAGATGATATCTTTGTATACTCCCGTAGTGAAGATGACCATACATACCACCTTAGAGTTAACTTACAAACTCTTAGAGAGCAACAATTATTTGCCAAATTTAGCAAGTGTGAATTTTGGCTAAGGTCAGCAGCCTTTCTCAATCATATTATTTACACCGATGGCATTAGAGTTGATCTCAAAAAGATAAAAGCTATAAGAAATTAGCCTAGACTTATCTCTCCATCAGACATTAGGAGTTTCTTGGGTTTAGCCAGCTATTACTGCTATTTTGTTAAAGATTTCTCATCTATTACATCTCCTATATCAAGATTGACCCAAAAGAAAGTTAAGTTCCTATGGTCGGATTCCTCTGAGAGGAGTTTTTAGGAGTTGAAGACTTGACTCACTTCAGCCCCAGTCCTAGCATTACCCGATGGTACTAAAAACTTTATTTTTTATTGTGATTTATCTAGAGCTGGTTTGGATTGTGTGTTGATGTAGACAGGTATTTGCTGTTGTGGTATTTGCTTTAAAAATTGGGAGACATTATATGTATGGTGTGCATGTTGATGTGTTCACGAACAACAAAAATTTGCAGTATATGTTTACTCAGAGGGCTCTGCCAGAGAAAATGGTGGGAGCTGTTGAAGGATTATGATATGAGTGTCTTGTATCATCTGAGCAAGGCCAATGTAGTGGCAGATGCCCTTAGTAGATTGTCTATGGGTAGTGTTGCCCATGTGGAGAAAGATAAGAAAGAGTTAGCTCGAGAAGTTCATTGTTTGGCTTGATTGGCTGTTAGGTTAGTTGATTCAGCTGAAGGTAATGTTTGGGTTCAGAGTA
>NW_025827328.1:0-3127 GCF_002878395.1 Capsicum annuum | reverse complement strand
TTCTCAACCCTCTTTTAGTTCATGATATTTTCAATAGTGATAAAGAGGGCTTGCTTAATTTCGAGGATGACACCCTAGGGGAAAGTGAGAGTGGCCGAGACCTAAGCCCTTGGTTACGTCTCCCATTCGATCCCGGTAAATTCTTAGGGTGTGAAGGATGGATAGTTGTTGGTCGGTACACTTGTTTGAGTGATATTGTTATATGTGTTAGGTGGACTTTACTTTCAATTAGGATACCACCCCTTGATGGTGATTCCTTTCGCCAACTCCTTTGTAATTTTTTTCTAGGTCCTTCGTGATTATAACAAAGGATATGTGGTTATATCTCAAGTGTGTACCTCCTTGGCATGTTGATGTTGTTTATTGTACTAACGCTAACCCTCATTTCATGAGGATGTGCTGCTTGTTTGTCTTCTCTTTGTTCTTGCAAGGTTTGGATTCGAGGTCGAATCCTTTTCAAGAAGGGAAGGATGATACAAGTCAAATGGTCACCTTAATTTTTGAAGACATGATTGGAGATCATCATTTAAAGGCTCAAGAATTGGTCACCCCGAGGGCACAAGAATATCCAAGGAAGACCCGTTTTGAGCACAATCAGGGCCGTGTGTGGAAGATTGCTTGGAGAATCGAAAACTTGAGGACTCACAGTTTTGGACAACACTTAATGGGTCATGATTTGGTCATCTTCATTAAGGGTATTTTGGTCACTTTATTGGGTCCAAATGCACTCCATGGCCACCCCACCCTTTAAGGGCATTGTTATATTTTGCCTTGTCTTGTAATAGAATATAAATAGAACATTTTAGGTATTTTAATTGTTCATTTATGTAAGACTTGGAACATGAAACACCTTTAGTTGTAGGGCTTGGAATAGCCACCATACCAAAATGAGGGCAACAAGTGTAAATATTACTTGTGTTGCAATGTTGGCTTGAGACGTTGGTGTTTAAAGGAGGTAAAGTTCCTCTTGTGTCAATGTAGGAGTTAGGTTAGCTGTTGTGTGTAGTGTTAAGAGTCCAAGATTACCATATTCTTTGATTCTTAAGATTATACCAACCAAGGTCTAACTATCTATCCATTTTGTTTATGTTGTAATCGTTTATTTATGTTCTTGTAATTCAAATTCGTAACTTGTTGTTCTTGGTCCATTGCTGTTGTTCTTCATCTTGTTGTTTTCAACATAGTTTGTTGTTATCTATTTTTAGGTGATAAACACATCAATACATTGTGTTCTTGTTGTTGTTTGTTGAATCCGAGTGTGGTCTTCTAAAGGGTCCTCGGATCTTTGATCTTGTGGACTGATTTTGAAGTGTGTTTCGTGTTGTCCCTGTAATTCTTGTATCACAGCGTAGGTCATGAGATGTCACCCGCTATTTTAGCGCTGACACTCTCAGGGTTACCCACCATCTTAGGACTGATCTAGGCGTCACCCACCAGATTAGGATTGACTCCACGACCATTGTTAGAACCCATGACACAGAATAATACCTTTTTAATTGGGGTCACAGGTTGGACCCCTATCAGCTCAGCCTTGGGGCATGTCGGTTAGATGATACCTCCCACAGTTTCAATTTCAGAACTTAATTTAGAATTCAGTTCAGTCTTTCTTGACCATAGCACACAGTTTATCAGTTATCAGATTTCAGTATTTTAGTTTACAGACTATTTTAGAACATGTTTTATGCTTGGTCATGCATTCTCAATCATTACAGATTTTTATGCATTCTTACTCAGTACCTCATGCTATACATTCAGTCAGTTATTACTCATGCACATGAACCCCTGCATATCAACTTAACCTTATTTAGCATACCATTACATTCAAAGTACTGATCGCATACTTGTTTCTTGCGCTATGATTTCTTATATCATAGGTTCGGACACTCAGATTTCCGATAGTACTTAGACTTTCCAGCGCATCAGCAGCAGTAGCAACCGTGGTGAGTCCTCAGCATTCGAGGATGAGTTACCTTATGTTTAGTATGTCAGTAGTTCAGCTATTTAGTTAGTCGGAGTTAGGGCTGGGCATATTTTGGTTCAGACTGAAAAAACTGAAAAACCAAGTTTCAGTTTTTTGATTTTTCGAATCGGTTTCGGTTTTAAATTTTGAAAAATCGGTTTTTCGGTTCGGTTTTCATTTTTTCAAAAATAAATTCAGTTAAACCAAACAACCAAAATTTTATAAATAAATTATATATATATATATATATATAATCACTTTAAGGTTTATCAGTATATAGGCATAGCAATTAGCATTGAAACACGCCGCCAAGTCACTATTTAGTAACCCTATAACCTATTAGTCATTTAGTCTATTACCCTAATTTCTAAATCGTTCCATATTTCCATACGCAGTATGACTAGTACCGCCTACGCCATTTTTTTTCTTACGCAGTCGACAGCCCGCAGGTACAATCCACCAGCGAGTGGTGAACTATAAACCGCCACTGCACGCCGGCGTACAATCCACCGAAGGCAAGTCTACGAACAACTGAGCAAGCAATTAGATTTACCGGTGACTAAATTTCTGACCAGTATTCTGCCGACCACGATCAGTAGCCTTACAATTATGTCTAATCCGGTATGTTTTTTATTCTTTATTGAAATTGATAATTTAAGATTAAAGGCTGAAAACTCAAATAAAGTACATTATTTTGACAGATTGGAGGTAGGTTAAAATAAGGTGGAGCATCAAATAAAAATATTTCAATTTCATCTCCAAATGAAGTTGAAAATGTCGTTGTAGCTGAACCTTCGAAGAAAAGAAAGGCCATGGAACCTAGGGCAAAATGTTGGCAATGGTTTGACAAGTTTGTTGATAAAGAAACTGGAGTTCAAAAATCAAAATGTAAGTATTGTGGAAAAATTGATGTTGTTCCTTCAAGTATTAATGGTACTTTGTCGATGAATAATCACATGCAAAAGTTATGTCCTTACCGCGTCAATGTTGGTGTTAAAGACACTCAAAACAAAATTAGGTTTTCAACCATCTTTTGCGGGTGAAAAGGAAGGGGCATTGGGTACTTGGACATTTGATCAAGGACGAAGTAGGAAAGCTTTACCCCAAATGATAGTTGTTAATGAGTTGCCATTTAGTTTTGTTGAAAAGGAAGGTTTTAAAAATTTC
>NW_025827327.1:0-1921 GCF_002878395.1 Capsicum annuum | reverse complement strand
TTCCTCCACTGATTTGCAGCAGATAATCTTTTTACTATATTTCTAAATATTTCATTATTTAATTATTATTATTATATTTATTACTTAAAAATTAATTAACGTCCTTACTTGATATAGGTAAAAAATCACAATTTTAACACTCATAAATTCATTAGAATTTTACTTTATGTAAATCTATATCTATAATTTATATCTATATCTATAATCTATAATCCATATCTATAATTTATTAAAAAAGTGAACACCCTTAGAAAACTGATTTGAACTTTTTACCCTTCATTAAAAGATTTTATTTACACAAAACTGTCTTTTCTCTATTTTTTAAATTTATTATTTAATTATTTTTTATTATATTAACTAAACTTCCTAAAATATATAGGACTACTAAAATATATGGTAGGTGAATTAATTAATATTTTCCTTTCTACTTGTAATTAGAAAAATACTTCTAAAATAGGACTCTATTAAGGAAATACTTCTATAAATATTGCGATGTACGTTAAACTAGCGAACAAACCGGTTTACCTATTGGAAGAATATGATTGATGCTCATCTTACTTGATTCGATTGCATGTCTAGATTGGTGGATGTTTGATTTTCTAACCCTCAATTTTTTCAATGTTTTTGTTAGCATAATAGAATTCAACATGTGTGTGTATATATATATATATATATATATATATATATATATATATATATATCTTCTTTGTTTTCATTCAAAATCATTCTTTAGAGTTAAAATTTTTGCTTAGACAAAAATTAGTTGGATCAAAATCGAAACTTTGTGATAACTATTATATTTTTTTTATAGTTTACAGGTCGTAGATGAATGTCAATTGGCTTAGAAGAATTTCTTGTGTAAAAGGTTAGGTTTAATTGTATTATTTTGATATCTTTATTATCTTATTATTTTCTTTTAATTTACAAATGCTAGATGAATGTGAGTCGACTTTGAAATTTTTTTTAGGTAAAGGTTAGATTTAATTGTATTATCGTAATATCGGTATTAGTTTGTTATTTTGTGGTAGTTTACGATTCGTAGATGAATCTCGATCGGTTTTGAAAAAATTTTTGTACGTAAAATTTAAGTGTAATTGTATTATTTTGATATCACATTTATCGTATTATTTTGTTGCAGTTTAAAGGCGATGGATAAATGTTGGCCGTTTTTGAGGATTTTTTTTATATTAAGGTTAGGTTTAGTTGTATTATTTTGATATCTCTATTATCGTATTATTTTGTTATTGTTTACGGGTGGTAGATAAATGTTGGACGACTTTGAGAAAATTTGTGTGTGTAAAGCTTAGATTTAATTGTATTATTTGATATCTCTATCATTGTATTTGTTGCAATTTACATATGGTAGATGAATATCGATTGACTTTTAAAAATATTTTTGGTAAAGATTAGGTTTAATAAATAAATTCTCCATCTTGACATACTCAAAAGATATTAAATTTAATTGTTATAATCATCTTTATTATTTAAACAAATATCCTATTTAATGTAATGTTTGAACTCATTAAAGTGAGGTACACGCGCAAGGCGCGTACACCTAAACTAGTAAATTAAAATATCTCAATGTATATAAACCTGTTTTGTAATCCTTCTAATAACGTAAATATGTGAATGTGGTACTTATTAAATACAGAAATATAATTGAATTAAATATTTAACAACTATGAAATAAACTACATTAAAATAAAGAACTATGATACTAAACACATATATTGAAAAACTTAAGTTTTGTCAACTATACTAACAAAATTTCTACTTTCATAGTTATTTATTATTATTTTTCTTCACTCTTAGCTTTTTTATCTCTTCTCTAAATCGACAATAGCAACAAAATTATTACTAAAAATTACAATAAGCTCTTAAGAATACTTCTTCACAAATTAAACAATAAAAATGGTATTAA
>NW_025827326.1:0-1683 GCF_002878395.1 Capsicum annuum | reverse complement strand
AAATGTGGTAAGCTACCACGAATGTCATCACTTAGGAGCTGGTTTCTACCTAAGGCTGACGACCTTCGTGGTAAGGCGTCACAAATGTGGTAAGCTACCACGAATGTCGTCACTTAGGAGCTGGTTTCTTCCTAAGGTTGATGAGCTTCATGGTAAGGCATCATAAATGTGGTAAGCTACCATGAATGTCGTCACTTAAGAGATGGTTTCTACCTAAGGCTGACGACCTTCTTGGTAGGGCGTCACAAATGTGGTAAGCTACCACGAATGTCGTCACATAGTTTCCATCCTGACATGCTGAAGTAAAATAGGAATAATTCTTTGCTCCGATATCGGATTTGGGAGAAATTGGTATCTTTGGAAATCTTATGGAATTATCTATATGTTGATAGGTCATGAGCTCAAAAATTCCAAGTATAATGAGAGCTATTCTCGTTTGAAGTTGACTATACCAATATCCTTCTCAAGAATTCAATTGGTAAGGAATGTTTTGATTCGTCTGATAGCTGGGAGTTATTTGAAGCCTTAATATACATCTAACTTAATCATAAAACTATGAAATAACCATGATGTACTATGCACGAGATTGGTACATGGCTCTAATATTGGTTTGGATTTTTTGGGGTATTACAATATCTCCCCCTTAGAAACATTCATCCTCGAATGATGACTGCTTGAGAGGGGAGAAAAGATAAAATGACGTATACATAGCATGAATGACTGATCATGATTTCATGGCTGACATGACTGAAAACTGAGCATATCTTACTGTACATGCATATCTGATGCATGGGTAGCTGATTTATGAATGTAGGACTGAGTGTTCCGATAAATTGAGTTCCTCAAATTGAGAATGCATATCTGATGCTTAACTGATAAGTTAAATCCATGCATATCTGATGCATGATTATATGACTTACATGATACGTAAATGCATGACTGAAAGTACTGATAGGCTGGCCACGCATATCTAATGCGTGAATACATGACTGAACTGACTTATGAACATACGACTGAACATGCAATGGTAAAGGCACTAAGATTGAACTGAAACATGAGAACATGACTGATTCTGCTATAAGACATATGGACTGAACATCATGAACTGAATTGAACCTCTGAATACTTGACTTACAGCTGAGTTCTAACTTGAGGGTTAACTTATGAGTACCCTCTATTATAGACTGAATTCCTTATGCAAGGAGGAATTAAATGATCTAAGGCATGAGAGAATTACGAGAAAGTGGGGTATCTCCCCCTTGGGACGCTATGTCCCTCTAAGACATCTTACCGTACAGAGATACTAGGTGATGCAAAGGGCATCTACGAACTAGATTATAACTAAAACTTTGGGAGTCTGAAACTAATGCATGATACATGAGATGAACTAAACTTGCAACTACTAGGAGGTTCTACCTTGAAATAGTTACTTTCTTTGAGATTTTGTATAGCATGAATAGATGCAAGGATGAGAAAACAAGCTATAAAAATCTGACTGCTCGATTGCTAATCAAATATCGATCTTAGAGAAAATTTTAGCACCCTAAAGCTAATCAAACAAATCATCTATCCTTGGTAGAGGGTACTTATTCTTTACCATAACCTTATTTAACTGTCTATAATCAATACACATCCGAAGGAAACCATCCTTCTTATGCACGAACAAAACAAATGAACCCCATA
>NW_025827325.1:0-1038 GCF_002878395.1 Capsicum annuum | reverse complement strand
CATGGAAGTTTATATAGTAATGTTATATTTGTATATGTCGTGGCCCCAACGGCCAAATATATATATATATATATATATTTGTGCGTGTTGTGCTGATACAGGTAATTAGATCCTTCCATATGCAACGAAGTGCTGTCCAATTTTTGGTGACATGTAAGTGAAAGTACAGGTATTTGAACGGGTTCTCCCAGGCCTTCTCGGCTTCGGGTGCCAGTCCGGCCCGATGGGATTTTGGGGCGTGACACAAAGTGTGGCTGATGACATTTGTGATAAGTCGCCAGCCCTATGATAAGCTATCAGCTTCATCGTCAGCCATAGGCAGAGAATTGCCTAAGTTGAAAGCTGTGATGACATTTTGTGATAGGTCGTCAAGGAGTTGATAAGCCGTCAAGAATGTCGTCAGCCTAAGGCAGCACATGAGAACTGAAACAGAGACTTGACGACATTTGTGATAAGTCGCCAAAAAGCTGATAGGGCATCACCATTTTTCGTCAGCGTTAGGCAGCAAGTGTCCAAAGCAAGGAGGAAGCTGACAACATTTATGATAAGTCGTTAACCTCCTGATAGGCTATCACAAATGGCATCACCTAATTCGAAGAATTTCTAAATTTTATTATTTTGTTTCCATAATTAGGGTGAACTATTTAAAGCCTTGTTTAGGGTTTTCTTAAGAGTTCCAAACTTTGAGTTTTCAGACACGATACTTTGATATTTTCTCTCTCTAACTTCTTGGCTTGAAAAAATAATTATTTTGAAGAGAATTTAATCATTATTTTGGGATTTTCTGTTGTGATTTAATCTGAGATTCACTAGTTATTATTCATCTTGTGGTAAGTTTATCTTTCAAAGCATGAATTCATCTAGTTGCTTCGATTATTACGTCATGAGCAGCTAAATTCCTTTAACCTGAATTATGGGATCTAGGGGTAGGTCTTGATAAGGTACTGAGTATTCAAGATTCGAAAGGTGGTAGGACTCCTTGATAATTCTGATGTTTTAATTACTGTCTGTTGGTTGCAAACGATAGATAACACCTGC
>NW_025827324.1:0-6163 GCF_002878395.1 Capsicum annuum | reverse complement strand
TTTTTGGTATTGTTATACCATATTTTTCAGATATGTATCAGTATTGAACCTTATAGCCTTACAGATCATGTTTCCGCATATTTCATGAGATATTATGCAGTTTACAGGTATAGATATCAGTCATGGGTTAGCTTGTGGTCCCTCGGGGTCATGAGCATCATGTAGCATTCTGGTTCAGCGAATCGGGGCGTTACAAACTTAGTATCAGAGCCTAAGGTTCAACAGTGTCCTAGGAAGTCTGAAAGCTGCATCAAGTAGAGTCTAGTACATGGGCGTGTTGTGCACCACACTTATGTGCAACAGGCTATGAGATGTTTTAGGAATAGTTTCCCTTCTTTCATGTATCAAGATTGTTCTATGGCAAGTTTCTCTAAGGAACCCATGTAGATTCATATCATGCACCCCTCATATTTACTTTACGTTACTTTTAAGGTTACCGAAATAGTGAAGTACAAATTCCTAAAGATAGGGCTTTCTTAAACAGTCCCTACGGTCAGTTATGAGATTAGCAACAGACTCAAACAGTATCCCATCAGTTCATTATTGTTCCAAGGTCATACAGATTTTATTCATAATCATGAGAACTCATTCTTAATCCTAAAAATTTAGCAGTAGTATAGTTAGGATAGTATTATCCTATTTGATCTGATTGTGTATTCATGGTGATTAGATCAGTAGGCTTGAACAGTACAAGATAAAAACTTAAGTTTATTGACTCAAAATTAAGCATAAAGGTATGAATATGATATTAGCAGTATATGAGGAAACAGAATCAGATGATGTATTTAGAAAGACAGACAGGTGTTGAACATAATATAGGTATATGATGGTAGATCAAGTACCTAAGCAGACCCTTAGATTTTAGTAGTAGAGCCAGTATGTAAGGAAAGAAGTAAGGGAAGACAATTCCAAACCCATTCTTATCTCAGTGCAGATTTTTTCACTTCAGCTATCACAAAACCAACTCAGGCATTGCATACCAACTCTATCGTCACGAACTATAATCATGTATGAATTCAATTTTCAGCATAAGGAGTCCCTTTTACTCCACAGTACGAGTCATGTTCCATAAAAATAATCTACTTTCACACACTTTCCATGGGATTATGTGTGCCTTCAGTTCCCAGTATAAGGGGTTCAGTTCCAGCTCCCTCAGTATTCAAATCATGTCCCACGAGTACAGAAAACTCTAGACTCAGGTCATGCAACTCACGAATCATGTACGCATATCATGCTTTCTAGTATACTTAGCTTTCATGACTCATGCTATGCCCCTACAGATTATATACATTTAGAATATGTCATGTATATCCTCAGTTCAGACCTTATTGGTAAATTTAAACTATTGATATTTTATTACTCAAGTTTCAGTCATGTGTCAAGTTTAGTTTATATCTATTCATGTTTTAGGTCCTCCTGGTTTACCCCTCCAATTAGCTCTCCTTATGGAACAGTGTAGTGATGAGAAGTTGTTTAGATAAGAGAAGATTATTGCATGCTTACTTTGCACGATGATGTAGTTGTGAAGATAGGCTTGAATGTCATGATAAATATGCAAGTAAGAGTCTAGCAAGGGGTTGTATTTATAAGTTGGGAAAGTACAAAGTGTAAGTGTACATTTAGATCCTTGACTTATGTCAGTCCCCAGTATGTAGCCATCAAAAACTTAGTTGCCAACTCAATTATAGTTTCAGTATCCAGCACTCAGTGATCAGTGTTCAGTCCTTGAATTTAGTACTTCTGTACTATCTATAGGCTTAGTTATAATGTCATCTTCAGTTCAGTAAATAGATTTGAAACTTAGTTCAGTTCCAGACATGCTTAACCATAGCATTAAGGTTGTCAGTACTCAGTTATTAGTGTTTCAGTACCCTAGTTTATGGAATACCTCAGAGCCATGTCGTAGCTTGGTCTTGCATTCGAAAATAATATAGACTTTATGAATCCATGCTTAGATACCTCATTCTACTCAGTTAGTCCTTATCTCCTATGCATAAAACTCAAAAATCTCAGCCCAGCTATTTAGACAAAGTACAGTTTAGCTTTGCAGATCTAGTATTTAGCTATCAGTTATTCAGTTAATCAGATAAGTTAGTGTATTTATGCACCCTTGTTCAGCTCAATTCATGTATCCTATCTCAGTTTCAGATCCTAGCTATTCAGTCATGACTCAGTTCCTAGGTGTAGTGTACATCGCCTCAATTTCCCTCAGTAGCTCATCCAAGTCAATATTCTTTGAGGGATATAGTGTCCTAAGGGGGAGATACATCATACCCCCAAAATTTCATGACATAAAAATATTGCTCTATTTTCTTTTGATGAATCCAGTTTGGAGAAGGGGTACTCATAAGTTAACTCTCAAACTCCAACTTCAGTCATATGCCATGTTTTCAAGATTTAGTTCAGATCATCATATTCAGTATATCTACCACGTCCCAGACTTAGTTATGTTCTTATGTTTCCGATCATGCATATGGAGTAATTAATCTCAAAGTTATTGGTATTATCAGTTCAAGGTAACAGTTTTTCTTAAACCTACTCGTTCCCATGTTCATATTTTAGTGTCAAACTTGGTATTCAGTTCCATGCTCAGATTTCAATTCAAACTTTATACCTTTACCATTTCATGTTCATGAGTAAGTTTAGTCATGAATTCATCCATCAGATTTGTGTGATCAGCTCATTAGTACTTTCAGTCATGCATTTATGTATTATGTCAGTCATATAATCATGGATCAGCTATGCATGGATTCAGCCTTTCAGTTATGCATTAGATATGCATTCTCATTTTGAGAAAACTTACTTTATTAGAATCCTCAGTCTTATATTCATGAATCAGCTTCCCATGCATCAGATATGCATGTTCAGTATGTTGAGCTCAGATTTTAGTCATGCCAGTCATGAACCTATGTTTCAGTAGTGTATGTCTTGCACGTTCTTCATCTTATTATCTCTCCCGCTTCAGTTAATTTCCATTCGAGGATGAATGTTCCCAAGGGGGAGATATTGTAATACCCCTTATGTTTCTAATCTAGGAGACGAACCATTTTTCCTACATATGAAACCTCTTATCCTGTGAGTAGAATTTTAGTGCATGACTTACAATAAGTATCCTATAGATAAGATAGCTTATGATATATTAATCATGTTCATATGAGTCATTTAAGGTAATACAAGCTAAGAGTTTTTGAATCCATCAAGTTTTAGTGTTCGATTTTGCAAGGGTCATATTTGAATGAGTATAACTCGATGTTAATATGGTATTTTTTCTGATTTAGACCCACTAAATTGTAGATAATTGAATTAGCTTTACAACGACACCAATTTCACCTTAATCCAATACCCGAGCGAAAAGTTATGCCCATTTTTGTGAGAGACCATAAGCATAGGCAATTGGTTAGGCGCCCCCAACCCAAGCATAGGCGATTGGTTAGGCGCCACCCAACCTAGCTTAGGCAATCACTTGGGCACCACCTAAGTCAGTTCCAGTGCCAAAAACACTTCATTTTGAGTTATTTTATGGCTAATTAAGTCTTTTAACACTCCTTACACGTCCCTAAACTTAACCTTACAAAATATATAGCTTCTAAACATATTACAACCCTATTAACATCTCAAATCTCATCATACAATAGAACCATAGGATAAAAACAACTAGGGTTGCACAATCAAGCTTGAAGATCAAATTTTAAGGAAATTCCTCCGTCAATCATCAAGAACCTCCCTTCCAAGTATGCGTAGTGTTCATCCATGGGTTCCTTTCATCCGTGGAGTTCAAGAATCAATCTTTAAAATACAAAAGCTTGGTTGATTGTGGTGATATGATCATACCCATGTTGATGCTTCTTTGTTTTGCTATATAATAGTATCATGACTGTATATCTCATGACAGTTATGTTGCTAGTTGAAAAACATAATCTTTAGATGGATTGATAGAATGTAAGTATGGAATCCACCTATGCCTTAAAAGATGCATGCAAGGTGTTCGATAAAATGCCTAGTATATTAGAACTTCATATTTACATGATTTCATTATATCTAAATAACAAGTTCATATTAGTCATACACTCCAATATGAATTTCCATGCAAATTATGTATTGTTATTGTTGTGGTATAAAGCATGTATGATAATGGAGATATAAATTATGTACACAAAATATATCCATTATTTCCCTACCATGTTCGATATGTTGAATAAATACATGAATTATAATATCCCCAAATCATTACAATATGAACTAAACGTTACATGTTGCCGTTCCCTTACTCTTGAATGGTTTCCATGCAATTGCTATGAATAGTATATGTTGTTGGAATGGCCATGATATTAGAATATGATATTTATGTCTTGATTATAAGCATTCCTATTCATGATAGATATTATGATGACCATGTACTTCATGAAATCCCCCACTCATGTACTATGGATTTTTATTGATGGTCATGTACTCAAGAAATTCAAGTTGTGTCAGTTTTCTTCCATCAAGTCCTGGGGATACTTGTACTCAAAAAATATAGTTGTGTGCCTAAAGCTATGTTATGTTTTCAGGATACTCTCAGTCAAGCCGTGATCTATAAAATTCAGTCAGTCATGTGACACAGGAAAACTCAGAAATCTCAGTAATCTCAGTAGTCCAGTAATCTCAGTGCTTAGTAACCTCAGCAACCTCAGTATTCACAGTCAATCTCAGTAACTTCATTACTCTCAACCAGTCCTCAGAACTCAGTACATTTTGTCAGTTATTGGAATCTAGTAAACTTAGTTTAGCTCTACTAAATAATACCCCTAGTATCAGTCCAGTTAATCAGTATCAGTTCAGCTAATCAGTTCAGTTCAGTTATTCATTTCAGTGACCTTCAGATGGGAGTAGAAGTTAGCACCGAGTGAACCCAAGGATGGGAACTCATCTGCTAGTTCAGGGTGTGATTCTTAGTAGTAATCCTTGTGTTCCAAAACTACGTAGCCAGCATAGGTTGAGATATCTTAACCCGTTAGATTAGGGTTGATAAGGTGGCTTAACCCATCAGTTTAGGGTTCCCACCATTCTCATTGAGTACCTGCTAGTATAGGGTTCTCACAGCTATCCTTACCAGTGGCGTGGTATTGACACCCCTCTAGTTGGGGAAGAGATTAGACCCCAGCTTAGCTATTATAGTGTATTTAGGGCATGTCGGTTAGATAACTACTCCCCACAGTTTCAGTTATAATTAAATTATGGCAGAGGCAATCCGTCTATTTCAAAACATTTAGCTTAGCATGGATCACATAGAATAAAGAGTCAACAAAAGGTTAGATGCGATATCCATTTTGGATCTTGCTAAGTTCATGGAAGAATTTGAACAAGCACAGGCGGACATAGCAGAGATGAAGAGCAAGTAGTTATAGCAGCCAGTCTTTAACCCTACTATGGTGATAAGCGATAAAGATGAAGTTATTTTTGACTTGATTGGGAAACCATTGAAATACAAAGGCAATAAAGTGGATAAAAGTATAGGTAAAAGCACAAATAGAAAAACTGTCAGAATGAGAACAAAATAAGTAATGACACTGAAAGAGTAAAGAGATTATGATATGAGAAAAGCTGTAAAAAACTGAGGAGAGATGAAGAGAAAAGAAGGAAGAAAGTAAAAGATGAAGCTACTAGAGTGTCTGCCAGCTCTGCCCCAGTAAGAGGGCCCAGTTTAGACCCAGCTCGGGATGTGATACCTCTAATTCCAGAGGAAGAGATTATGAGTACTCCTACCATCATAGGGGTCAACTTTGTTGTAGGTGAGGCCATTGGAGCCTCACTATATTTCACTGATGCCTCATCTAAATAAGAGGCTTTATAAGTATTTCCCATCCTCTGTACTTTACTTGTATACATTAAGGACAACACATTCATTTTCTATGGGGGTGGGTGTACTTGTACCACGTGGGTTTTTGTTGCCGATGTTCTTTTTCTCCCGTGTGCTATCTATTAGAATTGCCATGTCTAGGATTACATTTTCTTTTCTTAAGTTATGATGTAAATATTTGTTTAGTGATGGTTATTTATGAAATATCTTTTCTTTTACTATCTCTTTGTACATATGAATGATGAATGCATGTGGCATAAAACTCTAAACATATTTGTATGGGTATTTCTTTGTTGTTTAGCATATTTTGAGAAACTATTGGTG
>NW_025827323.1:0-4439 GCF_002878395.1 Capsicum annuum | reverse complement strand
TGTGCTATAGCCTATGAATTTAGGGGTGGGCCTGGGATCCGGATGTTTTGTTGGCCAAAATCTACGGGGAAGTGCCACGGAGGTTGGGGATCATCCTAGTATAGTTCGTATAATTTTTTGTGGCCATTTAGGTGAACAAACGGGCAAAACGACGGGAACAGGGCATTTTTAGTCTAAGTCGGTGTGCTATAGCCCACATTTTCGGGGGTATGCCCTGGGTTTGGGCGTGCTGTGGGCCAAAAATCGACCAGGAGGTGCCAGAGAGGTTGGTCATCATCCCAGTGTGGTCCGTTTAATTTTTCAGGGCTATATGGGTGTACAAATGGGCAGAACGGCAGGAACAGGGCATTTTTGGGCCAAATCGATGTGATATAGCCTACGGATTGGGGGTGGGCCAGGGGTCCGGGTGTGCTGTGGGCCAAAAATTGAACATGGCATGGCAAGAAGGTTGGGGATCATCCCAGTGTATTCTTTTAATTTATCGTGGCCATTTGGGTGGACAAACAAGCAAAACAGCATGATGGGGCCTTTTCGGGCCAAATCTGTGTTCTGTAGCCCACAGTTTTAGGGGTGGACTCATTGTCCGGGTGTGCTGTGGGCCAAAAATTGATCGGGGCATGCCAGGGAGGTTGGGGATCATCCTAGTGTGGTCCATTTTATTTTTTGTGGCTATTTGTGTGGACAAACGGGCGAAACGGTGCGAACGGGATATTTTTGGTCCAAATAGGTGTGCTATAGCCCACGGTTTCGGGGTCGGGCCTTGGGTCTGGGCGTGCTGTGAGCCAAAAACCAATTGGGGCATGCCAGGGAGGTTGGGGATCATCCCAGTATGGGACGTTTAATTATTCTTTGTTATTTGGGTGGACAAACGAGCAAAATAGTGCGAACGGGGCATTTTTGGGCCAAATCAATTTGCTATAGACTACAGTTTTGGGGGTGCGCTCGGGTTCCGGGCGTGTTGTGGGTTAAAAATCAATTGGGGTATGCCAAGGAGGTTGGGGATCATTGCAGTATGGTCCGTTGAAATTTTTGTTGACATATGGGTGTAGAAACGGGCGAAACAACGCGAACGGGGCATTATTGGGCCAAGTCGGTGTGCTATAGCCCACGGTTTTGGGGGTGGGCTCGAGGTCCGCGCGGGCTGTGGGCGAAAATTCTACTGGGGCATACCAGGGAGGTTGGGAATCATCCCACTGTGGTCCGTTTAATTTTTTGTGGTCATCTGGATGGACAAACGGGCAAAACAACTCGAATGGGGCATTGTCGGGCCAAATCGGTGTGCTATATAGCCAATGGTTTTGGGGGTGGCCCGGGGGTCCGGGCGTGCTGGGGGCCAAAAATCGATCGAGGCATGCCAGGGAGGTTGAGAATCATCCCAGTATTGTCTGTTTAATTTCTCGTGACAATTAAGGTGGACAAACAGGTGAAACGGCGCGAATAGGGCTTTTTTGGATAAAATTGGTGCGTTATAGCCCACGGTTTGAGGGTTGGGCCCGGGGTTAAGGTGTGATGTGGGACGAAAATTTATTGGGGCATGTTAGGGATATTGGGGATCTTCTCTGTATGGTCCGTTTAATTTTTCGTTGCAATTTGGGTTGACAAATTAGTGTGCTATAGCCTACGGTTTTGGGGGTAGGCTCAGGGTCCGGGCGTGCAGTTGGCCAAAAATCGACTGGGGTTTGCCAGGGAGGTTGGTTATCTTACTAGTGTAGTCTGTTTAATTTTTCGTGGCTATTTGGGTGGACAATCGGGCAAAATAGCACGACCAGGGCATTTTCAGACCAAATCAGTGTGCTATTGCACACGATTTCAGAGGTGGGCATGGGGTCCGGACGTGCTGTGAGCCAAAAATCCATCGGGGCATGCCAGGGAGGTTGGGGATCATCGCAGTGTGGTCCGTTTAATTTTTCATGGCCAGTTAGGTGGACAAACCGGAAAAATGGAGGGAACGGGGCATTTTCAGGCCAAATCGGTGTTGTATAGCCCCCGGTTTTGGGGATGGGCTCGGCGTCCGAGTGTGTTATGGGCTGAAAATCAATCGGGGAATGTTATGGAGGTTGGGGATAGTCCCAGCGTGCTCTGTTTAATTTTTTGTGGGTATTTGGGTGGATAAACGGGCGAAGCAATGCGAACGGGGCATTTTTGGGATAAATCGGTGTGCTATAGCCCACTGTTATGGGGGTGGGCCCGGGGTCCGGGCGTGTTGTAAGCCAAAAATCGATCAGGGCGTGTCATAGAGATTGGGTATCATCCCAGTGTGGTCCGTTTAATTTTTTATGGCCATTTGCGTGGACAAACGGGTGGAACGGCACAAATAGGGTATTTTGGTCAAATCTGTGTGCCATAGCCCATGATTTTGAGGGTGGGCTTGCGGTATGGGCGTGCAGTTGGCCAAACATCAACCGGGGAGTGTCTGGGAAATTGGGGATTATCCCAGTGTGGTTCGTTTAATTTTTCATGGCTATTTAGGTGGAGAAACGGGCGAAATGCACAAATGGGGCATTTTCAAGAAAAATTGGTGTGCCATAGCCCACGATTTCGGGGGTGGGCTTGGGGTTCGGATGTAATATGGGCCAAAAATCGACTAAAGCGTGCAAAGGGGTCGAGGATCGTCCAAGTGTGGTCCGTTTAATATTTTATGGCCATTTGGATGGATAAACGGTCAAAACGACACAAACGAGGAATTTTAAAGCCAAATCGGTGTGTTATAGCCCTCGGTTTTGGGGGTAGACCCAGGGTTTGGGCGTGCTATGAGCTTAAAATTGACCAGGACGTGCTAGGGAGGTTGGGGATCATCCCAGTATAGTTCGTTTAATTTTTCATGGCCATTTGGGTTAACAAACGGTTAAAACAGCGTGAACGGGGCATTTTCGGGCCAACTCAGTGTGCTTATGGGCAAAATGGTAGGAACGGGGCATTTTTGGGCCAAATCAGTGTGATATAGCCTATGGTTTCGGGGGTGGGCCAGGGGTCCGGGTGTACTGTGGGACAAAAATCGACCATGGCATGCCAAAAAGGTTGGGGATCATCCCAGTGTAGTCTTTTAATTTATCGTGGCCATTTGGGTGGACAAACGAGCAAAACAGCATAAATGGGGCCTTTTCGGGCTAAATCTGTGTGTTGTAGCCCACAGTTTTAGGGGTGGGCTCGTGGTTCGAGTGTGCTGTGGGCCAAAAATTAATTGGGGCATGCCAGGGAGGTTGGGGATCGTCCTAGTGTGGTTCGTTTAATTTTTTGTGGCTATTTGTGTGGACAAACGGGCGAAACGGTGCGAACGGGGTATTTCTGGTCCAAATAGGTGTGTTATAGCCCACGGTTTCAGGGGTGGGCCTTGGGTCTGGGCGTGCTGTGAGCCGAAAATCAATCAGGGCATGCCAGGGAGGTTGGGGATCATCCCAGTGTGGACCGTTTAGTTATTCGTGGCTATTTGGGTGGACAAACGAGCAAAACAGTGCGAACGGGGCATTTTCGGGCCAAATTAATTTGCTTTAGACTACAGTTTTGGGGGTGGGCTCGGGTTCCGGGCGTGCTGTTCATTAAAAATCAATCGGG
Organism: Capsicum annuum; assembly: GCF_002878395.1. Taxonomy (NCBI): domain Eukaryota; kingdom Viridiplantae; phylum Streptophyta; class Magnoliopsida; order Solanales; family Solanaceae; genus Capsicum; species Capsicum annuum. The sequence continues at coordinate 887 of NW_025827323.1, read as the reverse complement.
GTATGCCAGGGAGATTGGGGATCATTCCAGTATGGTCCGTTGAATTTTTTGTTGACATATGGGTGTACAAACGGGCTAAACAGCGCGAACGGGGCATTTTTGGGTTACATTGGTGTGCTATAGCCCACGGTTTTGGGGGTGGGCCTAAGGTCCGTGCACGCTGTGAGCGAAAAATCTATCGGGGCAAACCAGGGTGGTTGGGAATTATCCCACTATGGTCCGTTTAATTTTTTGTGGCCATCTGGATGGACAAACGGGCAAAACAGCTCGAATAAGGCATTATCGGGCCAAATCAGTGTGCTATATAGCTAATGGTTTAGGGGTGGCCTGGGGTCCGGGCATGCTGGGGGCCAAAAATTGATTGAGGCATGCCAGGGAGGTTGAGCATCATCCCAGTATGGTCTGTTTAATTTCTCGTGACCATTTAGGTGGGCAAACAGGTGAAACGGCACGAACAGGTTTTTTTCGGGTAAAATTGGTACGTTATAGCCCACGGTTTGAGGGTTGGGCCCGGGGTTAAGGTGTGATGTAGGATGAAAATTGATTGGGGCATGCTAGGGATTTTGGGGATCTTCCCTGTATGGTCCGTTTAATTTTTCGTTGTGATTTAGGTTGACAAATCGGTGTGCTATAGACTACGGTTTTGGGGGTGGGCTCAGGGTCCGGTTGTACTATGGGCCAAAAATTGACTGGGGCTTTCCAAGGAGGTTGGTAATCATACTACTGTAGTCCGTTTAATTTTTCATGGCTATTTGGGTGGACAATCGAGCAAAATAGGACAAACGGGGCATTTTCGGACCAAATCGGTGTGCTATTGCACACAATTTCTGAGGTGGGCATGGGGTTCGGACGTGATGTGAGCTAAAAATCCATCGGGGAATTCCAGG
>NW_025827322.1:0-2734 GCF_002878395.1 Capsicum annuum | reverse complement strand
GGGGGAGATGACAGAAGGAGTAACCAAGTCAAACTTCCAGATTCTTGCTGAAATACCTATGTAGGGTAGAAAACCCATAAGAGAGGATGATGCCCGACCCATTCTTATTTTAGTATTTCCAGTTATCCCAATACCTACTCATGCCTTACGTTTCAGTTCCATGATCATAGTTCATGTCCATGGATATGACAGAGAATCATGTACCCTCCTAGTTCCTAAGATGAGGAGCTCCAGTTCTTTCAGCAGTTGGAATCACATTCCATAAGTGTGAACTCTAAATTTAGGTCATGCAGCTCATGACTCATGTACTCAAGCTTTACAGTATGTTCAGTTCAAGCACTCAAGCAATACTCTTAATAGTCAGCAAAATTCAAGTTTATATCATGCATGTCCTCAAATCAGACCTCTTTGATGAGTTTATGATGTTAAATAATCTATTCCTGAAGCCTCAGTTGAATGTAAAGTTATACAAAATATGCCTTCACGTTTCAGGTACTCATGTTCTAACCTTATATTACCTTTCCTTAGGTCAAGATAGTGATGATAAACAGTTTTCTGGATGGGAGAGAGTAAATATTTCTTGTAAATAGAAGATTGTTGTATGCTTATTTTAGCTAAGGCTATAAGTGTAAAGTAGGATTAAGGCCAAGTCGTCGATACACGTCATGCTTAGTTAAAGTTTTATATGTTATGTGTGAGTAGTTGAAATTTTATATATGTCTTCTTAAGAATAGTGCATGGAAGTTGTTTTTTTTATAGAAGTTTGTAGGATATGGAAAAGATGCTTTATGAGAGTTTGTTTAGAAGTGCATATGGGGTTATGAAGATAGGCTTGAATGTCATGTTTGTATACATGAGGAGGGATGCATTGAGCATTAATGAATGTCTAGTACTAGGTGGAATGTAGTTATTAGAGTGGTAGTGAGGATTATTATGGAGATAAGAAGTTGTGAAAAGTGCAGATGCGTGTGAATTCACGATTCTGACTGGTGTTATGTTATGGGTTATGTGTGATACCTTGTGATTTCGAGTTAGGCTTGACCATAACGAAAGAGTTGGGTTCAGTTAGACTTTGGTAGATAGATTTGTCAACGACCATGTGAGTATAAATTTAGTCAATGAGTATGGTGTTTAAGGGGAAAGTTTAGTTGAGAGAGTATTTTAGGAGTATGGCTAAGCTTTAAAGTGAGAAGTTGCATTGCTTGAGGCCTAGTACTTCTATCCCAACTTATGATTCACAGGTCTATGTTCCATGGTATATTTGGAGCAATGTTGTAATTCCTTATTCTGAGGTCTTGTTCAATCATGCCCAGAGTCCCTTACTCCCTATTAGCCTTAGAAATTTCTTAGAAAGGTGTTGAAGAAATACCTTATTTAGGGGAGAGCATTCAGCATGATTCAGTCCGTGCAGCCAGAAATTCAGTTTACATCTTCCGATTTAGTCTAGTCTTACAACCTAAAATTTCGTGAGTATGACCATTACAAGAGATAGTTTGTTCGCATCCAATTAGATTGTGAAATTCAGTTCAGTACATGCATCATGCATCAGCTTCAGATTCAGATATTAAGTAATGGTTCAGTTCGTAAGTATCCTTTATATCATCTTAGTCATTTCTAGTATTTCAACCAATTAATATCATTCGGAGACGAATGATCCTAAGGAGGGGGTGTTGTAATACCCCAAGTTTTAATGTCATAAACCTCTCATCTCTTCTCCACGAACTCAAATCCAGCCAAAGGTGATAGTCTTCCTTAATTCAGTTCATTTCTAATCAAAGATTTAGCTATATAGATATTCTTATTATAAGTTCATGCATTCCCAGAAGTACTCAAAGGATTAGAAGGATGTAGAATCAGTTGTGTAATTTATTTCAGCTGTGCATCCTCAGTTTTCTCAGCTAGTGAACCTCATTCGAGGACGAATGTTCCCAAGGGAGAAATATTGTAATACCCCGAGAATTGCAACCAATAGTAGAACCATGCTTCAAACTCATGAGAAATAAATTTTAGTGATTAGTTAGTTTTATGATCAAGTTTAATGTGTATTAAGGCCTCAAATATTTCCTAGCTATTAGGCGAATCAAAACATCCCTTACCGATTGAATTCTTGAGAAGGATATTGGTACAGTCAAATTCAAATGAGTACATCTTTCGCTATACTATGAATATCCAAGCTCATGACACACCAACAGATAGATAATTGAATTATCTTTCCAACAATATCAATTTTGCAAAAACCATTATCGGGGTAAAATGTTATGGTCATTTTACAGTGAGCTATCCGGACTGCCAAAGTGCAACAGGAAGGCCGACGAACAGTCGCGCCAGCGACGAACTATCGCTTAAACCATTGCAACTGAGGCAGTAAGCCTATTTTCTAGCTATAAAGCAATGGTTTGAGGGACAATCCATCCCTGGGGCGATGGGTTATCGCCCAAATCATCCCACACCTCCGTTTAGCAATTAAAAGTTATTTTTAAAGGAATTTTTGGGTCTTTTTCACCTTTTTTAACACCTAATTACATCAAATCAAAGCACATAACTTCATATTCATCTATAGCATCAAAATTAGGGTTCCTTTCAAGATCAACCCTCAAGAACAAGGTTCAAAACCTTCTTCAAGAAAGCTCAAGAATCAAAACGTCACCATTCAAGAACCTTCAAGAAAATCCTCCAAGAACATTCTTGAGGCTTCAAAAGTTAACTTGTTCCATTGAATCAAGCCAAATAAGGT